>NW_026874252.1:0-156830 GCF_032173495.1 Musca vetustissima
AGCACGCATATATAAAAGGCAAGTCTGTAGAATCTACACTGCACGAGGCGGTAAGTTATATTGGGAGGAATATGGAAAACTCGAACTTTACGTTGGCCGTTGCCCGATATAGAAGGAGCTTTCAATAACGTTAAAATTGAGTCCGTAAACCACTCACTTAAAAAAGTTAGCAAAGTCGTAGCCTATGCGGACGACGTGGTGATATTGACTAATGGATAAAGCCACCTCTAATGGCTTTATCCATTAGTCTATTTGCAATAAACCCGTAGGCTGTTTAGATTAGTTGTTTGCTCTGTTACTTTCAAGATGGTGCAGTCGTCTCAGAATACGTAGAAACAAATTCTATGATATTCACGGCCATTCGGGTCAATATGGGGATAAGGTAGCTAGGTCTCCAGGTGGGGTGGCTCACCTATAATACCCGAAGTATGATAGGTGAAAGTTCTCTCGCCTGAAACACATGTTCAATAATAATTTAAAACAAAAATTCAAATATTTCAAATTTTACCACAATTTTATTACTCCAACAATTATTACAAAAACAATTAACACAAAATTTCCTTTCAGACGACTTCCGCCTCTTTGACGCGCCCTCGTATAATGTATGGCCGAATATTTTAAATCAAAAACTTCAAATAGTACATTCGTCTGTAGACTGCACAGGCCAACCAATTCACTGACATAACCCAAAAAGAAATTATAACAATAACAATTACTAAACGACAATTCCAATTGTTTGGCATCGGGTCCATGGAGTTCATCAATTGATGCCGTCGGCAGACAAATAAATTTCTTATAATAATTATAAACAAAATGTTGACAACGCGAAACGGGTGAATCGTGAAATGTTATCAGCACACCCATGTTGCGATTTTGTGTGGTATATATTGTAAATTTCGTTCCGACATCAATTCGCCGATCTTTATATTTGAGTTTAAGTTCACGCGTTACACTACCCATGCACCGGCGACTCCAGACAATATCAATAAATGGTACACAATGATGGGAAATATTTTGAGCCAGGTGATAATGGATTTTGTTATTGAGAACAAGAATAATGGATAGAATGAGGTTTGGAGGTGACATTTTCTAGACTTTTTTAATAAATGTTCTTTATTTATTTTCGAAATATTCTAACATTTTATTTTATAACAAATTCTGTTCTTCCAGTATTACACTAAAGTTATTATCTAAAAAACAAACATATTTAACGGAATTTATATGTTCTCTTGCTTAATTTTAAATATTTTTTTTAACAAAAATAATTTGTTTTAAAGAACATGCTTCAATATTTTGGCTATAATATTGAATTGTCTTTATGAATTAAAATATTTTTTTATCATACAACAACTTTGCTATGATTCAACGATAGTTTTCCACTGCGTACACGTTTTTGTAGACGCTGAAATGAAAGAGAAAAGAAAATAAATAAATATATACATATTTTTAAAGCACCCAAAATAAGGCGTGTATTTTTAAAGGAATATTTTCTCAAGGACCGACCAAAACAAGGAATATATTTTCATATGTGCCGCGAGTTCACCCATAAGAATTATAAAAAAAAGGGTTGAGGCGTCCTACTACGCTCAACTTACCCTGATAATAGTATAGAAGCACAATGACAAAGATTTGCCTACTCCCTACAAACTGCAGCAAAAGCAACTCTTGAATACCAAAAACCACCATCAAGAAACCCATGGTACGATCAGGAGTGTCGTAATGCTACTGAGGTGAATAACGTACCGTATAGGGCAACCCTGCAGCTAGTAGCAACATGTAATGCGAGAGAGAATTATCGGGAGAAAATGAGAGAGGAGAATTGTATTTTCAGAAAACAAAGAAGAAAGAACGAGAAAAACATGAGCGTGAGCAAATCGAGATGTACAGGAGTCAGAATGAAGTCCGGAAATTTTACCAATGAGTAATACACCAAACCGAAGGCTTTGGTGCAGGCACATCTTCCCATAGAGATGAAGAAGGTAACCTGGTGATAGATACAGACAGCGTGCATCAACGCGTCCAGTAGACTAGGACCAACTGTGGAACTTGAGAACTACAGCTTCGAGGTAGTTAAAGATTTTATATACCTTGGTACCATTATAAATAAAACTAATGACATCAGTTTTGAAATTCGGAGAAGGATAGTGTTGGCCAACAGATGCTACTATGGTCCCACCAGACCAAGCATATGAGGCAGCTCTTGGGGTGTTTGAGAGAAAAATTCTCCGAAAGATCTACGGACCGATCTGCGTCGACGGTGAATATCGGCGTCGAATGAACCACGAGCTGTACAATCTATACGCGGACATCGACGTCGCTGCAGCTCAATACTAGTCAGTCGTATTAAGCTGCAGCGACTACGGTGGCTAGATCATGTTGTGCGAATGAATGAGAATGCCCCAGCTCAAAAGACAAGATCTCGGAGCATGGTCTTTCAAATTGGAGGAGATGCGCACAAGACCGACGCGCTTGGAAATCTTTTTTAGCTCGACTTAGCCTGGTTTTATGCATGCAACTTTTGTAAGCAACTCGGCTGACTTCTTAGAAGTGGGAAGTATAAAAAATGACAAGGGGGAAGAAATTCGATAGAGAATGGAAGAGAGTAGCAGCAAAGTTGCTTAAAAAGTTGCATGTATAAAACCAGACTTATAGAACAACCGTTCTGTAACAAGCCAGCTAAGTAAGAAAGTATTTTTCAAAGACCAAAACAAGGAGCGGATTATTAAGGATTATATTTTTCAAGGACCGACCAAAACAAGGCGTAAATTATTAAAGAATATTTTTAAGAAGCAGATATTTATCAAAATCGTTTACTTACCAAATTAAAGACGTCACGCAAAATACGATTGCCACGACGTCGTTTCTCTTCTAATTCTTGTTGTTTGCGGGCAACAACTTCGGGAAGAGAGGCAACCCGTTTGTTGGTTAAGGCCTTCATTTCCTTGGTTTTCAAAATGCGTAACTTTTCTGTAAGTAAAAACAATAAGAAAAAATCCCAAATTAGCAATAAAAAAATCTATATACGTACATATGTATGTATATACGTATATCATTTTTTTGGCAAATTAAAGAAAAAAAAACACTTACGCATTGGTGGCGGTGGTAGATATTTCAAACGTCGCTCCAGGGAATTAAAACTTGTATTATCGATAATATCCCTTAATTGACGATCGCGTTCCTGACGCATAGATTGCAGTTTATTGAGTATGGCTTTGCGTTCTTTGCTGTGTTTTAAGAAACTCGGTTTGCCTCTTTCCAAATGTTCTTGCAGTGTTAATTGAGGACCTTCTTTTTCCATGCATTTCAGATTGTTTGTGGTAAATGTCGAGGTCGATTTTTGAAGATTGTCATCATTATTCTTTAAGCAGTTATTGTTGTTATTCATTTCTTTCGTATTTTCAAATTCGATAACATATGCAATACCCTTGGGTTTAACTTGTATGGCAGCCGCTTTCACTATGTCGGTTTGTATAGCGTCTTTTAATGGTTGGGGACATTGTCTCCGGATATAGGGTTGTAATTGATGTTTATCACCATGATATGAGTCGGATGTTTGTGCACAACCAGCCACAGCAGCGGCAACATCATCATAATGATGAGTAGTTGTCGGGGTGGATGAACAATTTTTCGAACCCATTGGTACCGAACAATCGGAGGACATACAAAAAATAGAGGCCGAAGATGCCGTTGTTGTTGTGGTGGTGTTGTTTCTGTTGGTGACAGATGTTGAGGGTTTTGGTAATTCGGGTCGCTTTTGAAATGCTCCGGTTGTTGCCGTGCTATAAATCACATGCGATGATTCTGAGGAGGAATTTCTTTTCTCCTGTGGCGTGGGTGGTAAATCACTTTGTGGATAAGCATATTCTGTGGGTGAAAATCTCCTATTCATTGTGTGGGGAACTGAATAATAACCCTGCTGCCTTTCCTTTGAATTAATCGGTAAATATTTAAATCCAGCCTCAACCTTTTGTTGTTGCTTTAAAATATCATAATGATTTTGTTTTTTAGTTTTATACGACGCCATAAATTCTTGTTTTCTTTGCTTTACCATGTCCCGTAAACTTTCTCCACCTTCCGCTGGGCTGTGATCGGCTGTTCCAGCACTTGGAGGTGTATCGATTTTTTGTCTTTGTATTGGTTTCTCGTCATGTTTATGTCCATAATTTTCTTCTTCCTTATGTTTGTGTTTAGTTTTTTGTATATTAATGTGCAACTCAAATTCATTTTCGACAACCGCACCTTTTGCCGGATTATTATTATATTCCAAAACATCTTCATTGGTCTCTTCGAGTATTACTTCAATTTCCTTAACCAAACGTTCGGCGGATTCACTTAAAACAGATGATTTATCCGAGTACACCGAGTCATACAGCTTATCCGTGTGTTGTGTGCTGGAGTTTAAGGTTTCCTTCAAAGGCACTGAACTTTGATCGGAGGACATTAGAACAGAAGATGTATTATCATGATAATGATGTTGTTGATCTTTTAGTAATAAATGTTTCAAACACTCCAGACGATGTATTTCACTTTCAATCCAATTTAATTGTTTCTCTCGCCCACAACTGCTATGTTGTTGTTTGGATTTTTTGAGACTTTTTTCCCGTTTCAGAAGAGCTTCTTTGGCGGCCTTCTTTTTACTTTCTTCTCGTTTCTTTTCCTCATATTCAATTTCGGATTGTGTCAACGGATTAAGCCATTCACGCATGGTGGCCTGATCGCCATCTGTGTCATAGGTGGAAATTGGTGGGTTTTTTCGCACTGTCTTTTGTGTGGGTAAATCATGGGATGATCTAGATGAGGTTGAAGTTGTTCCGGTTGTTTTGCTGGCATTTGTTTCCGACGAAGCTGTGGATGCGGTTTTTGCTGAATTTGTTGTCTTTGGCAATTTTTTAGACATCTCAGTACTGTTTTTAGATGAATTGCTTGTCTGTGTTGAACGTGTTGTTTTAATATTCAATATTAAATTTTCCATTTCTATTGGCTTTGGTACCCTATCCTTTGTTTCGGTAATTAGTTCACTTTGCACATCTCTGATATGTTTCATAGCCTTTGTTGCTATTGTTGTAATTGGCACTTGCTTGTGATTTTCATTTAAAATATTTGTAGGTGGTGGAGATGTTGTTTTTGTATTTAAGGTATTTGTCTGTTGGCTTTTGTCACAGTGATTTTCGCTTTTCATATGCCCGGTATGAGGTTGAACAACACGGCCATTGTCGTTGCGAGGTTTGCCTGGAAATTAAAAAAGTAGGATTAGTTATGAATAAAATTCTTTAAGGGCAAGAAAAACAAAAATTGTCTGAGTTTGCTCTTTATATCCTGATTTGAACAGGGTTTATATACAGGGTTTATTTTATATTTTTTCCAATGGTCAAATATCCCAGGATTTTTAAAATATTTTTCCAAGAACCCAACATTAGGCATTGATTTTTAAAACTAGGTCAAA
The DNA here is from genome assembly GCF_032173495.1 of Musca vetustissima. Classification (NCBI taxonomy): domain Eukaryota; kingdom Metazoa; phylum Arthropoda; class Insecta; order Diptera; family Muscidae; genus Musca; species Musca vetustissima. The sequence continues at coordinate 5,444 of NW_026874252.1, forward strand.
CAGTTTAGGATTTAATTTTTTCCAAGTGACAAATAGGTCCGTATTTTCAAATGGGAGGGAATGCACACTGCTTTAAAATATTTTCGGAACTTTGGAACCCCACAAATGGAAAATAATGCCATTGTAATTAGTATGCAGCTAAGTGTTATAATAAAATCGGGTTCAAAATAATACTTACCACGACTATCATCTTGTTCACTGGTCGAATTTACAGTCATATGGGATAGACATTGGTTGTAGGACCCATTCCCGTCCAATGATTTAAGACCTAATGATCTTTCCTCAGCTCTAGCTTTTGATGCTCTACCATTATTGTTGGGAAATTCATGAATACTTCGCAATGAACCATTACCCAGACGAGAATAAACAGCATCATACACATTTGATTTATTTGATGATGTTGAATCTCCCCTCTCTGAGTTCTGCTCCTGCACTGCTGACTGCTCATCAACTAAACGCGTAAGACGTTTAACTATATCACGTATTAATTTCTTTTTTTGTTTTTCGTTAACTTTTTTCGCATCGATAAGGGAACATATCAGCTGTATACCCAAATCCAATTCAGGAGCTTGTCGGGTCAATGAAAAAGAATTACTAGAGGATGCGGTTGTCGTATTGGCATGCGATTGATTTTCTTTATTTTCCTCTAGGGCAGCTTGAAAGCGATTTTTCAAATCTTTAATGCATTCCCGTGATGTTGGAGTATTACGTGCTTGTATCGACTTTTCATTTAATGCCTTTCTTTTCCTCAACAAATCTGTAATACTTGTTATAAATGGATGTTGAGCCGATACTGATGATGGTGGTATACAGGCATTTGACAAATTACTTGACGTTCCGGCAGCCACCGATGATATAGATGATCGGGATTTAGATGATCTTGATGAGTAATATTCAAAACTTGAAGGCGTCGCTGTACCCTCAATTACCGAAGTCGATGAGGAGAGGGATACTTGAATTTCTTGAGATTGAGTTTCACGACTTGGTGCTGGCTTTACCATCGAGGTTTGAGCATATTTTTCAAATTTCTCTTGCAGTGATGTTGATGATGTACTTTTTGTCAGCATTTTTGGTCTGGCTCCACCACGGCTTTTCACGTTGGCCGAAAGACCCTCAACCAATGTACTGCAAGCCAAAGGAGGGGTAGCATGTTCCATGGCATTGCTTTTCATATTTTCCAATTGTTTATTTTCCAACTTCTTCGATTGTGGTTTCTCTTCCAATATCTTTTGTTCGTCATGCAACTTAGTAGTTGCTGGTTCCGATGTGACACTGCTCTCCTTAAAGAACTCTTTTAGCAATGATCTCTCCAGCACACTTATATTACTTGTGGACATGGATTTTTTATAGCCAATATCCCCCAATGAATCCCATTCCAATCGTCGATGAGTCTTTGCAATGGAGTCGGGTGTTTTAACTTCTTGTATGGCCACGCCATTTCCGGCCTTTTTTGGTGTATGAAGATTTTCACTAGAGTTGCTAAATATCTTTACGGCATCATCCTCCAATTCGATATTAATATCCACCAGAATATCCTTTAGGGTGCCACCACCACCACAAAACTGTACCTTCTCGTTTTCGTGTATATTGGGCATACTTTTACAACAACTGCTGCTGGCACCCAGTGGGTTGTTAGCTGCCATTTTCGCCGCCAATACTTCACAGCTACTGTTCGATGATATTGCCTCGCTACCCGCCGGTGAATTTATGCGTAGGAATTTTTCCAAATTTCGATATTTACCAAATTTTTCATAATATTCCTCAATTGTATCGTTTATTCGTGGTGTTCTGGGCAGGCGACGTTCCATAATGTGTCGTGAGCGGAAAATGAATGCAGTGGAATGCAATCAGCAATTTTACTTTTACCCACTAGCACGAGCCACGCACAGCAAGAAGCAGCTGTTGGTCTATTCAAATGCAACCAGCAGATGGTCATGAATTGGTATCCGCTACAAATGTTATTTTCTTCAATGGATGCGGTGGATTTTAGTTGTTGTGTTGTTGGATGTTTGGATTGGATGTATATTCAAATAATAGAAAATTCCCTCCCATTTGAAAACGTACACGAACCACAAAGAAAAACAACCCCCCTCAGAGAGAAATGATGAGATAAACAATAATAGTATGGCTTGTCACCGGCAGAGGACGCTCCGAGAATGTGTCACTTTTAAAACAATCGTTTTACAACACTAAACAAAGCATGACTGGAAATAACGTTCACACAGATCGAGTGAAAATGTGTATCGAGCTTTCAGTGTGTATATATATATACATACTAGCATATGCCCGCTACGTCGTTAGCGGATTTTTTGTAGTTAAAATAAAAAAGGGTTAATTTAGCTTTACTTTTGGACTAAATATAAATTTGAAATATTTCGAATAAAATATTAGATCCTACTTAGCTTTTTTTCGAACCGAAACGTTGATGCGTAAATCTACTTAACCTAATAAATCGAGTACAACTTTCTTATATTTATTTTTCTGAAAGTGTAAGATTTTCACGATCTTCCCGATGGATTAATGCAAATAGTACGTTTTTTAACTTTTTTGCTTCTTTCGGTAATTACATGCTAATGGTGAAATTTGTAGTACGTTTTAGTACTTGTGTACCCTTATAGTACGAATTTCTAATATAATATTCTGCAAAGCGCATCATATTATGGGAAATTCTTGTATGTTACTTGTTACAAAATCCCCATTGGAAAAATTTTCGATATTTTTTGTATATCCTCGACATAAAGATCCCGCCCAATATTCATAACATCGGAAGTCCAGTGTGGTTAGAAACCTCATTGGAAATAAATATCTGAGCTTTTAAGTAGAAGTTTTAAAAACATTTTTGTTTAGAAGTGCCAACAATTTAGTACTTGTGGTGTTTAGCGGATTGTTTGCATAGTTTCACTTATTTGTATATGAAGTCTCGTCCGTTTTTCACTACATCGGAAGTTTAAACCAAAATACATAATCATTCGTTGTAGTATAGATCCATGTCAAATTGGAAACTATCTTTCATGCATGGTACAATAACAAGAGGTAGAGTAACTTCGAAGGAAATAGAAAAATACAGCTCTGTAGCTGTGTCTTATAACGTCAAAATAATTTTAGATGACATACTTCAAAACTGATTTGTATATTTTTGTTTTGATATTTGACGTTTGTATTAATATTAATATACTACAAAATAAGTGAATGATAAGTGGTACAAATTTGCGTTATAACAGTGAACAGAAATGTATACCCCTCATGTAATGGTGCAGCTTTATACGATGCATTTAAAAGATATTGAGCAACATTCGCAGTCCATGTCCCATCCTGAATTTCTTTAAAAATATATTCAAATTCTGTTATATCTTCTAAAAACGCACACCTCCTGTTTATGCATCATTTTCACATATTAAATGCTAAGACAGAATTGATGCGATGAATAGCCCGTCGCATTGTGTTATAGATAATACATCACGGTGCAGACAACATCTACGCCGAATGTTCTGCGTTGCAGTAGGGTGTTAAATATATTTGAATTTTTGGTACGTTAAACGCGATGATTGCGCCGTATAAAATATTTTCCTTACTATTCATGAGACCGAACATGATTCAAGTAAATTTTTGAAGCTGTAATGCGTTGTGATTACATTAATGGTCTGATCCCGTACTGCAGAATGTACAATTTTTTACTACGATAACAAAGTAAATTAGTTGATTCTTGCAGTACTGGAATGTACCATAAATATCAGTGAAAAATTTTTCGTTATGCATTAAAGATTTCCGTTTTATTTCAATTATATAATATATATGCATAGATATTTCAAATATCACATGCTATTTTTGGATTGCATCTCACAAATCTGAGAGCCAATTACATTACTACAGAAAATTTTCGTTTACAGTTTAAAGTGGAATTTTTACCTTTTTTTTTTGCCTAATATTTGTTGTTTAGCTTTTTTGATTTTTAAATGAGTGTTTAGGGTTTTTATGCAAAAATAAATACGACATTTAAAGAAGAACGATTTAACTTTGTCAGGCAGATCTACATATGTACTCATTTTGGTCATCCGGCTATGCAGTTGTTCGTTATGGCTTATTTGGCTTCCATTCACATTTTCAAAAATCAGCTCTAGCTGTTTAATTTTTATGAGGAATTGCGTTGATGCCTTTTTCAGTGACCTTTCGAAATCTGGTCCACCCAAGTGAATGAGTTTTCATGACTTAGGTGCTTATCAAGGTTGAGTTTCTGCATTTCCCTATATAATTCTATTGGCCTATAATAAAATTAAATTAATAAATAACACTGTGACACTAATTGAAGCTCATGTTCTGGGGGTAGAAAATTTCTTATGGGAATGAAAGCCCTTGCGAGTATATTATGAACCCAAAAGGACAAATTCGCCAGAGGTCATGTTGTTGTGTTATGATTATGAATTTGTTGGTGGTACCTATAAAATGTATGAAAAAAACTTTATATCTCTGCTTTTTGTACCAGGTTTATTGAATCGATTAAACTTACATGCACATCATTTGAAAGCTTAAAATATTGTTAATCAGTGTAATAAATTGTCTGCTTAAGAATGACAAATTTGAATTTATTTTAACGTAATTGTCATGTCAATTAAAAAATATCAACTCTGCTTTGACATAATAGGGGCACCTCAAGAAAAAATTGTAATCAGCAGGTACCATTATCCTACCTCTTGTTATTGTACCATGCTTTCATGTAACTCTCAGTAATTTTTAGTAAAAGTCTTCGAAAAATATTTCCATAAACATTTTAATTGCCACAGTCAAAGATAAATACTAAAATTCAGATAGCTTTCTCTAAACTTTCCTATTTAGTAATTTTTAGTACGAATTTTCATACACAATTTCTGGACTCTACCTCTACTCCTTCTGTCGTATACAATATTTAGTTGTTTACATTGTTTTTCATAGAAAAATCCTTGTACCAAATTCTATATCCACCCGTACCGCCATACACAATATGTTGGGCTTTTTAGTACATTTTAATCTTATAATTCCAGATAAGTATTTAATAAGAGTTTCTATCTTTATCCGTTTTACCGTACCCAATATTTAGTACTTGTATACTTTTATTTATTTATTTATTTTACCACTTCTAATCGCTCAATACCCATGTAAAATTTTTAGTAGTTTCCATACTAACATTTATTAGTTTGCGTACTAACAATGGTACAGAAGTTTGTACTTATATGTGAAATAATTAAGTAACATACTATGTTTCAGTTGTCCTTTAATATTTACTACCATTTTAGTACTAATTTCAAAAAAATCAAGTTTCTATCTTTATCCGTTTTACCGTACCCAATATTTAGTACTTGTATACTTTTATTTATTTATTTTACCACTTCTAATCGCTCAATACCCATGTAAAATTTTTAGTAGTTTCCATACTAACATTTATTAGTTTGCGTACTAACAATGGTACAGAAGTTTGTACTTATATGTGAAATAATTAAGTAACATACTATGTTTCAGTTGTCCTTTAATATTTACTACCATTTTAGTACTAATTTCAAAAAAATATGCACAGCAAAGTATTTATAATAGTTAAATCAACATACCACGTTTGAGATTTCTATTTCTAACGGTTCCATTGTATTTTTTATTCAGTACTTTTTATCACCTCCTAAGTACTAATTTGTAATAGTAAAAGCTAATTCATATCTCTATCGGTTCTATTGTAATATAATATTCAAAACTTTTTAGTACATTAGTATTCATTTCTAAAAGATATTTTTGCCCATCGTTCTATTTGTAATAGCTTAAGTTACATACCATGTTTAGTACTTTTTAGTACATTAAGTACAAAATTTGTTCACCGATTCCCCTTCGCCTATCATTGACACAGCTGCATACAAAATTTCAGAGTTCTACTTCCAACCGTTCCGGTGTAATATATTTTTAGTTCTTTTTAGTACCATTTCAATACTAATTTCCAAAAGATATTTTTTACAGCATTTTATATGTAACAGCTAAAGTTTCATATCAATTTTCAGATAATTATCTCTACTGGTTTCATTCAAATATAATATTTAGTACCCCTTAGTACTAAATTCCAACTTTTTCACACATGCCCTTTGGATTATTATTGACAAAGCTGTATACCAAATTTCAAAGATCTGCTTCCAACAGTTCCGGCGAAATACAGTTTTAGTACTTTTTAGTACCATTTTAGTACTAATTTGCAACAAATATTTGTGCCCGTCGTTCTTGTTTTCATAGCTTAAGCTACATACAAAATTTCAATATGTATCTCTACCGATTCCATTTAAATATAATATTTAATACTTTTTAGTACCTCTTAGTACTAAATTCCAAAATTTTTTCACACATACCACTTGACTTATCGTAGGCAAAGCTGCATACCAAATTTCAGAGTTCTACATCTAACCTTTCCGGCGTAATACAGTATTAGTACTTTTTAGTACCTTTTTTGTACTAATTTCCAAAAAATATTTTTGCACTTATTTCTATTTGTAATAGCCTAAGCTACATACCAAATTTCAGATATGTATATCTACAAATTCCATTAAAATACAATGTTTAGTACTTTTTAGTACCTCTTAGTACTAAATTCCAAATTTTTTCATAAATACCACTTCGCTCGTCATAGACAAAGCTACGTGCCAAATTTCAAAGTTCTAATTCTAACCGTTCCGCCGTAAAGCAGTTTTTAGTACTTTTTAGTACCTTTTAGTACGAATTTCCAAAAACCCCGCCTTATCACACGCCTCCCCACCAAACCCAACCTACATGCCAAATTTCAAGTTTCTAGCTTTAGCCGTTTCGTCTGGGCGTTGATGATCAGTCAGTCACTTATAACGCAACTCTTTTATATATATAGATAATAACCATAATATATTTTTATGGCATATTTTTTTTAAAGAATTATGCGTCAACATATGCACAGTTTTACACATTTTTACCTCCGTTTATATTTGCTTTTCGTTAACCAGCACTTGTACATTATGCCGGCTTTGAAAGTAAACAGCCATGGTACAATTATAAAAGGTAACTGCAAATCCCAGCTGATTTGATTCCAACGTTATACTAGTGTCAATATGAATTTGACAAATTATGTTTTTAAAAATCACCCAACAGGAAAATTGGGAACGCATACAATTTAAAATTGTTCTTTATTAAATGTGCTCCTGTATTCAATTTACTCAATCTGACAGCTGGGAAAGTTTGAGGAAGCAAATCTTTCTTCAAGGAATAACTCGCTATTCCCAGCATTTTCATATGTGTTACACATATATATGGCAATGGCTCAATTATAGGAAAGATGTGGAATAGATAGAAATATAAATTTGATAGATTTTCATTCATATTTTTCAATTTTTATTTTGAGGATTCGAAAATATTTCATTTTCAAAATAATAATTTGATGATAATTTGTTTGTTTATTTACATTTTTCTGTCAAATGAGTTGACACTAGTAGAACTTACAACAACAAATTTCCATGTGGTTGTTGTATCGTTTTTTGTACAACAACACTTGCTGTTACCTTCTATTATTATACCATGGTAAACAGCCAACAGTGAAAACCGTTGATTCAAAATCTATCCCAGAGATGGATAGTTAACATTTATAAATTAACATGATAAATTTACTTTTTTTGTGTACGACAGCAAACACAATTAGTCTGTTCCCGTACTGCTTTATGAGCATTTATTTGGCATATATACAATGGAATTGACAATTTTAACCAGCAGGCTTAACGAAATCCAGTACAATGTAAACGTACTGTTAGTGTTTTGGTTTCCGTCTGGTTGTTTTATTTTTGATAACACATAACGCGACGGATGGCTCAACACGAACATTCTGCTTAGCCCTTAGATGATCGAGACAAAAAAGGTTGCTGTTGTGATACGCAGAACGTTGCTGAGTGAAAGTCAGATGTTTTTCTCAAGTCGAATGTCAAAAATTTGGCTTTTATTTACGTTTTCACAATTGAAGTCAATTCACAATAATGGATTTTGACAGCAAACTTAACGGCAGCTGATATCCAGCTTGTCTCCCTGATCGACTCTATTTATAGGCCTTGGTCTGGATTAAGTATAGCTCATGATGCAATAATAAGGTGGTGTCTCGAGCATCTGTCAACATTTTCCATATAATATTTCACATGGTTGGCAACATTGCACATCGTATTCAAGTAGAAATTACGCACTTTGACAGTAAATCAAGCCATCAGCTGCGTTAAATGGACTACCTATTTATTGTGCCATGATCCAGACCAACTATGATAAAGCGGTGTACGGTGAGAAAAACAGCTGTTTCCGATTTCGATGACTACCTGAGTGACCTTATTAATAGATCTTGACCTATAAATAAGGCCATCCAGGGAGACCTGCGGGATATTGTGAATTAACTAAAGTCGTAAACAAAGTCGAAGTTTTTGACTTCAATAAAACAGACTTCAAATAAAAACATCTTTTTTCCTATTTCGATTGCTACCTGTGTGACCTTATTAAGATATATTGATCTTGACTATCACTTCTATTATCGGTTACAGACTATCCAACAACCATGAATATTTTCTTGGTTCCCAGATGAATGACGAATATAAGATGTCACAATATCAGACAAGCAACATTTGCGCAAGAGTGTCATTCAAAAGTAATAGTGTGTACACCGCTTAAATGCTGTACGACATGTGGTCTGTTCCCGTACTGCAAGAATCTACTACTTTTTACTACGATAACAAATTTTCCTTTAAGGGCGTTAACGCACGCAAAAAGTTAAAATATATTTAACTCCGAAGCGCAGCGCACATCAACTTCGAGCGTTTGTGTTATCGTTTCCTTGTGGTTGTTGTATTTTCGATAACATATAACGCGACGGATGGCTCAACGTGAGCATTCTGCTTAGCCCTTTATGATATCGAAGAAAATATTAAAATCGAGTAGATTCTTGCAGTACGGGAACAGACCAATGATGTATAGTGTATGGATCCCTTTAGACATTTTCATACAAATCATGGTTCAATGATAAGATCGTCCGATGAGTCAAGATGATTTCACCTGATCTGCCAAAATGCATTCAATTTTGACCAAGATCCATTAATAAGGTCAAGGTAGCAATCGAAATCGGAAAACAGCTGTTAATGTCAAAAATTTCAACTTTGTTTACGTTTTCATAATGGAAGTCAATTCACCTGGGTGACCTTATTTATAGGCCATGATTTTGACTAAATAGTGTGAAAACGTAAACAACAAATTTGACAGATTCGCGGGATTTAAGTCCATAATTGCCGATAACGATTGCTTCTTAATCGAACTGTTTATTGGGCCCATGATCTATTAATAAGGTCACCAAGATAGCAATCGAAATCGGAAAACAGCTGTTTTTTCTCAAGTCTAATGTCAAAAACTTCGACTTTGTTTACGTTTTCATAATGGAAGTCAATTCACAATAATGCATTTTGACAGCAAACTTGAGAGGTATCGATAATCAGCTGGTCTCCCTTGGTGGTTGGGCCATGATACAAATAGTCGAAATTCGATTTACTTATCCCTAAGTTGGAAGGTGGAACGTTTTCCAATTTGTCTTCAGTATAGAAAAAATTGTAAAAATTCATATTTTAACAAATTAAACAAAAAAATATTATGTCCGGGCTTGTAAATTACAGCAGCGAGGAGGAACAAGATGATTATTCATACACAAAAGCGGTAAATACATAAAAACAAAATAGATTATAATTTACTATCTCGGGAATTTTGTGTGCGTGCAAAAAATTAAAAATGAAACAAACAAATGGCACAAATGGCTGTCCATCCATAGGACTAACTAGAATTTTAGTATAGAGAAAAAAATATAAAAAAAAATTGACGAAAAAAAGTTACATTATTAACACATAGTACGTAAATAGATTAGATAGATCAAACTAGAAAAAAAATATCTTAAAATATGCTATTATTAATTTAGTTTGTACTTTGAAATAACACCATATTTGCTGTTTCTGAATAGTTGCCCAATTCCTTTAGGCTGAACGTGATAGTAGACAGCAGCGTGCATCCGGAAGCGGTGGATCTGGTGATAAGAAACAGCGGCGTGAACGTTCCGTGATTTCATCCAGTTCGAGCAATGACAGTGAACATGGAACGCCACCGCCGCCACCTTCTCGCAAAGAGAAAAATCGCAGTGAACGTTCCTCCAAGGGTGGTAGCGGTGCCAACAACATAAGCGGCAGCAGTGGCAGTCATTACAACAGTCATCACGATGAGGTAATTAAAAATATATATGCATTTTTAACTAAAAATATTATTTTAATATTATCAAATTACACACATTGTCCATATTGTGGCGCGTAATATATGTGGGGGGAATAAAATTTCCTTTTTTTTGTTTTGAATATGGATGTTGTTGTTGTAGCATCCCTACTGCTTTTACACAATGGGTTGCCTTCGCAGTTGGTTTTGTTATAAATATTGTGTTAGGAACATGTCAAAATTCCTTGCCCTTGCTGGAAATTTTAAAACGGCCGATGCAAACAAACTATTCTCCGAACTTTCAAGGCCCATATCTCGGGAAGTATGCATTTCCCCCACATACAAAATATATATCACTTTTATCAGCAAAATATATATCACTTTTATCAGCAAAATATATATCACTTTTATCAGCAATCCGAGTGGAACTTCTAAACTTGACTTAAGCCACGAATACAACTTCTCAAGAATTTATTATTCAAATTTCAAAATTTCATCTCAACAACTCTTGAAGATAAAGCCGATTTATTGTGACAGCATCAAGCGATGCCACAAGTGTTAGAATCTTGAAATTTTGGGTGAGGGTCACTGTTGGCCTAAAGATGACAGATAAGGCTGGGTTTTTGGAAATTCGTACTAACGAAAAGTACTAAATATGGTATCATTTGTATTTGGGGAACCGCCGTAGACTTAGAAATCTGACATTTATATTTAGCGTCATTGATAAAGTGTAGAATATATGTACCCAAGGGTTTTTGAAAATTCGAACTATAAGTATAAGAAAAGTACTAAAATAGATTTGGTACAATTTCGTAGTTACTTTTGGAATGTAGTTTTGGGAATTCATACTTATGGGTACTAAATGGTACTAAATTTGGTACAATTTAAATTTTTCGTGTACCGATAGAAGTGGGATCCTGAAATTTGGTAAACCGATTGATCTGGAACCCTTAAATTTGGAAATAAAGTTACTTTTGGAGTGTTGGATTGGGATGAAGTTTTGGAAATTCATACTTATGGGTACTAGTGGGATCCTGAAATTTGGAGTTAGGATCATCATGTTCGGTAGGTTTGGATTATGTAGGAAATTCGTACTATTGTATACTAAATTTGGTACAAATTAAATTTTGGATGAACCGATAGAGCTGCCATCCTAAAATTTGGAGTTAGGATCATTGTTGGAGTTTAGAATTGGGGTATATTGGAAGTTTTGAAAATTTATATATTTGGGTGAAGCGATCGGACTGGAATCCTGAAATTGCAAATATGATTTCTATTGGATTTATATTAATGTGTACTAAATGGTACTAAATTTGGTAAAATTAAGATTTGGTTTAATATATAGAGCTCAAATTATGAAATTTGGAATTAGTTTTGGAAAGAAGTACTTTAAGAGTATGAAAGGTAGAGTAAGTGATGCAAATGTGGTGTACCCATTTGTTTTTTGATTGCCAATTTTTTGTTTATCCGATTATATTGACATTTTACAATTAACATGCTAGGTGTATTGTCTTTCCATTAATCAATTTGCCTTTGTGAACATGCTTCTGAATATCGACATAGACCCATGGTTCCTTTTGAGAATATGCATAGAATCACTTTCTGAGTCTATTTATACATGTCCGCCCGTTTGTCCGTCCGTCCATGTATTTTTGTGAACAAAGTATCTACAGGTCGCATTTATGATCCGGTTTGAATGAAATTTGGCACATATCACTAATTTGGCTCAAGGACAAACCTTTTTGAAATTGGAAAAAAATCGGTTCAGATTCAGATATAGCTCCCATATATAGTTTCGTCCGATTTTTTGTAAATGTAGCACCATACTGCCAATATTGAGACAAAATTGTGCACAGAGTACTAAATTTGGTCCAGATTGATGTATGCGAAGTTATGTTGGAATCGGTTCTGACTTATATATATCTCCCATATATAGTTTCGTTCGATTTTATGTAAATGGAGCACCATACTGCCAATATTGGTCCTATTGAGACAAAATTGTGCACAGAGTATCGGTTCAGATTTAGATATAGTTCCCATATATAGTTTCGTCCGATTTTATGTAAATGTAGCACCATACTGCCAATATTGGTCCGATTGAGACAAAATTGTGCACAGAGTACTGAATTAGGTCCACATTGATGTGTGCCAAGATTTGTTGGAATCGGTTCAGACTAAGATATAGCTCCCATATATAGTTTCGTCCGACTTTATGTAAATGTAGCACCATACTGCCAATATTGGTCCGATTGAGACAAAATTATGCACAGAGTATTAAATTAGGTCCAGATTGATGAATGCGAAGTTTTGTTGGAATCGGTTCAGACTTAGATATAGCTCCCATATAAAGTTTCGTCCGATTTTATGTAAAAGGAACACCAAAGAGTCAGCGTACTGAATTAGGTCAATATTTATGTATGCGAAGTTTCGCTGGAATTGTTTCTGATTTAGACATAACTCCCATATAGTCTCGTACGATTTTATGTAAGTGGAGCATTGGAATTTAATTTTTCATAAATTTCAGATTGGTATGTGTATGGGTTGTGTTAATTTAGTTCAAATTTCAGTGGTCCCAAAGATGATATGTTTATTCTATCAAAAGGATATTGTACATATGAGCATCTCTTGTATGTACCCAAAGGGGTGAAGGGTATCATATAGTCGGCCTCGTCCGACTTTTGAACTTTCTTTACTGGTTTTTATTTGAGTTTTGAAATTTTGTAGAATTCATTTTAAAATATTCTCTTTACATGCTTGCATTTCAATTAGACTTAAAAAGTTTGAAGTTTTTTTTGGACATCTTTAGGAAAATTATAATCTAAATTTAGAAGAAGCACAATTACTATTACCATTATGGAAAATGGAAACTTTTTAATTAATTTTAATGTCAACACTTGTCACTCTTTGCTTTTCTTTTCGCCGTGTGAGATGCGGTTCGTTTCGGTCGTACATTCCACTCTTTTGTATTCATCGTTGGTTGTTTTTCATTTTTTGCCTTTGACGGGTTGTCTACATATTTCATTTATTTATTTACCAATATATGTACATATAAATTTATTATAGTTTATTTAGTTTTTCTCATTTATACATTATTAATTAAATATCCACTTTTGTTATTATTGTCAAAAAAACACAACCCATATAAAAGAAAATCGAAAAGCTTTTAAAACCACAAAACTCAACATAAAAAGTAATACGATTGATTGAGAAACTACCCAATAATTGAGAAGATGTTTGAACATCATCACACTCACTTCCAAGTAGAAAGAGTTTAAAAAATTCGATTAAAAAAAGAGAACATGAAAACATTAACCATTTACCAATGAAAAAGAACGGCGAGAAAAAAGAATAGATAATGGCAGGCGACCAATAACAACTGCCTGCCGGTGTTCTCATCACTCTACTCTCCGATCCCCCCTCACTCTTTCAATCACAAAGAAAAACTGACTCTGTGTAGCTTCTAGGAGATTGAGTTTTGAACAGTTACCAAAAAAATATGAGGCAGCTTCGAAACGTGAGTATAAACAATTTTATAAAAAACAGCATATTTGAAATGTCCAAATGTTTAAATACCACAAAAATATTCTCTTACAGGGTTTATAGTATAGTTATATAAGATGAATCATGTTAATATATATTAGTATATTATAATTTATATAAAAATCATTATTTAAAAAAAATTATATTTAAAATTATTATTCTAAAACAAAAAAGGTAATGGTGTAAAACTAAATTAAATATTATTTTTTATTTTGTCTGTGATATGAAATATACAAATACTAGTTTTTATTTAAATTTAATATTAATTTTTTGAATACCACCTTCTTCCGGGATCATTAAATTAATACGTCTAGTCTCCTTTCACTAACATTTCTCTTACAGGATAAACATAAAACCGACAAACAACGTTCGGAAAAATATAATCGTGATTCATCTCGTGATCGCAGAGGTGGAGGGGGTGATGGCCGCAGAGATTCCTCAAAATATGGCCGAGATAATCGTGACAGCCGAGATTTTAAGGATGATTATAATAAGAACTATGACAATGGAGGAAATTGGAATGATAAAAGGGTGAGTAAATTGAAAATATTAACCTCAGCCTTATGGCTAATGAGAGTGTATATAATTTGTACATTTCAATTTGTCAAAATTGGGAATAAAGAAAGTCCGTTGGTACCTGTCAAGCGATGCCCACAAATCTTTTCAAAATGATTTGAAAAGTATGCAGTTTTTTGGAAAGCTTTTTATGTTTGCTGATGATGTCAGTTTATTTTATAAATACACAAGGATGGAAAAATACTTCAAACTGAATTTAAATATGACTCCGGTTTTCTTGAAAAGTATGCAAGATAAAGCAATATTATTTTAAACCCATCCAAAACCAAAACCGCTGTAATTTGATAAAAAAAAAACTTCCAACCAAAAATTATTAATATTCGCCCCTTTTTAGAGGTAGTTCCCATATAACCCCCTTGTATATTAAAATAGTTAGCTGATTAGTTCCGTGTGTAGGGGTTGCCCCATATTCTACCATAGTATAGGGGATAGTCGTTACTTGAAATATTCAGTTTAACCCTAGAAATTAGGGAATTCTATGACTTATCAATCGATTGTAATCATTCCCATTTCTAAGGAAATCGTAATAAAAAATTCGAACCTGACGATAATGTAATATATCGGCCAGCATTTAGGCATCTCCCCCTATAATTATACCTCCTGAAGGAAAGAATTAGGACACAAATCAAAAATATTGGGTCGAAATTGACACATGTTGGTCATAAATTAGACATAGCCCTCGTATAAATATAACCCGAAATATTCGCTAATTCCTACACTTTGCATACCGACATTTTTCGTCCAAACTTAAATCAGGAAAATTCCTTCTGGTACCTTCCCCACAAAATGGTCAACATTTTGCTGAAACATAATTTCACATTATCATGCGAAGATGGGGCCCATCGATCTACTCCTTCTGGTACCTGAACCACAAACATTCAAACTTCTGGTACATCTCCACAGAGGGTCGACTATTTGATAAAAAAACATATACCTATATAAAGCGAAAACTAAAACCAGTGTGTGTAGTAATTCCAAAAAACCATAGGCTGGGGCTATTTATCCCGGTATCTAATATATTTGCTTCTTTAGGAATTTGATGCCTTTTTAATTGTTCATTTTTTATCTCTAAATTACAGTATTCGGATAATAAACGACACAGTAAGGACTATAAACGTGACAGTGGCAATAAACGTAATGATGGCGGAGCTGCTGCTGATCACTATCGTGATGAAAAACGTTCTCGTTATGATGATAGAAAATCATCGGCATCATCATCGAATAACTATAACAAAGATCGGTCATCAACTAATTCGTCAAAGTATCGCTATGATGATCGCAAAACAAATGATCAACAACGACGGGGCGATGATCGTCGTGATGACAAACGGATAATTGATGAAAGACGTGGCGGGGGGGACAACAATGGCAGTTCATATAATGACAAAAAGGGAGGAGGAGATTATCGCAACCGTAGCGGCGATTACCATGAGAAAAAAGATTATCGCAGCAATACAGATGATCGCAATGGTTCGCAACGTTCCTCATATTATCAGGATAGAACAGCATCATCATCGGTATCATCATATCGACCAAATAGCAAATATTCATTAGATCGTCGCGAAGAAAATGAACAGCGTAAGTATGAATCACAAAGCGGTCAAGCCGAATCGTCAAGCAAACAAAACAAAAATGAACCCCATAGCTCACAAAGGGGCGAATATCCTAATGAAACAACATCATGCAGCCGTCCAGATGAATCCAAGTCGTCAGGATCATTATCATCCAATGGGGGAGGAGTAGGAGGAGGTGATGGCCCGACTGTTGCTACTGAAAAGAAGGTCTTACCTTCTGCACGCAATTTTGAAGCCCTTTTATCCCTGCCACTCAGTGAAACAGCACCCAAACAACCCAATGTTGTAACAGTTCCTCCAATCGGCGCTTTAAAACAGGATGGTGATTCCCCCGCAGCAGCTCTCACAACGGTACAGTTACCTAGTTATTACAATCCCAAAGTCATAAATCCCAATAAATATGCCGAACAAATACAAAAACGTAAACTAATATGGGGCGCAAAGAAAACCGAAGATGCCGCCTCGAAATGGGGTCATGCCCAGTTCTCGCAAGATTCAGATGGTAAAGTGGCATCGAAATTTATGCGTCTAATGGGTATAAAAAATGCTCCCCCTACATCGTCGGAAACAGCTGCTGCTGAGTCAGGTGACAAAAAACCGGACGGCACCTCTCCCAACAATAATCCCGATTACAAATCCCGCGAAGCAATGTTCTCAACAATGGAACAGCAATATGAAGTGGCACGGCAAGTTACGCACACTATGCGTGGTGTGGGTCTAGGTTTTAGTTCCCAAACAAGACCTTATTAGATAATGAATAAGGGGTATAAGATCCTAAGTCATGAATTGAAAGATTTATTTTTTCAAATGAAAAAACGAAAATACAAAAATATATCAAATCGTATATATTTACTTTTAACATCTATATATACAAATAAATATATATAGTATATATAAACACCAATCACAATATAACAAAAAGCAAAGAAAACAAATACATCATTTTAATCTTACATTAAAATTTCAAACAAACAAAAAATGTAGAAACAAATCAACCAAAATTTAGTGAATTAATGGCAAAACAAAAAACGGAAATAAAGTAAAAAAAATGTTATTGAAATCTACAAAAATGCATTTTTTTATAAAAATTCACGCACCATTATCTTAGCTATAGGCGAGAGGTGAGACCTTTTTTGAGTTTATACTTAGCTATAATCTTAGAATTTGTAATAGGGGCAATACACCAACGTTCGTTAATAGAGTGAGAGATGGGGTTATGAACTGGGAAGTATCTGAGAAATGCTCCTTTTCGGATCATAGAATGATATCTTTCCAGATTCCTACCTCCAGAGGTAAACAGAAGCCTTAGGAATCCTCGGAAGACAAACTGGGACAAATTCAAAGCAAAAACAGCAGCCTCAATCCTGGGTCGTAAAGTTCTTAAAACGGTTGAGGATGTTGAGGAAACTGTGAACAATGTTACGGTCACTCTTCTGAATAGCTATGAGGCTTCTTGTTCCCTAACATACCTGGGAAAAAATCTCAGCCGGTATGTTGGTCAAAAAACCTTGCATCAATGAGGAAGGCTGCAAGGAAAGCATACAATAGAGCTAGTAAGACAAAACTCAGTACAGATTGGGACGTTTATAGAAGTCAGTTCAATAGGCACAAGAGCGAAATCAGGAAGGCGTGGATTTTTAAAGGAATATTTTTAAGGGCCATTATCTTAGCTATAGGCGTGGATTTTTAAAGTAATATTTTCAAAGCCCATTATCTCAGCTATAGGCGTGGATTTTTAAAGTAATATTTTCAAAGCCCATTATCTCAGCTATAGGCGTGGATTTTTAAAGTAATATGTTTCAAAGGCCATTTTTAAAGTAAATTTGATGTATCGCCAGGCAATAAGTATTCCACTACGCAGTGTTGTAAAACGTTTTTTTTTCGTTGACATCTCAAACAGCTGATCATTTTGTTTTGATTCTGTGTTTTATCAGTTATGTTTTGAGCCTTGTTATTTTGCCACGCCGACATTGACATTTCAGTGGCTCGGTTCTCTGACTGCGTTCTCTTTTAGTCTCCACCCCACCTCATTCGTAACTTTCCGTCTTCTTTTTTGACTACTTCTTTACCGGGCATTTTGTTTTATCCCATCCCATTCGTAACAGGTGGAACGTTTTTCACTGTTTCACAATCACTGAAATATTAATGGTATGTTCCCGTACTGCAAGAATCTACTCGTAGAAAAAACTAGTTGATTCTTGCAGTACGGGAACATACCATAAATTTAACAATATCAAAAATAAATTAAAATTTAAAGGACGCATATAAAATTGTAAACAATCAATATATCTGCTGTAGACTTGGAACGTTTGCAGCAGTTGAATACCAGAATACCCAAACGGATTTTTTCGGATCACTGGGAAATGTTGTTCAGAATAAGTCGAAGGGGAAGAGCGAGTAGATTCACGTGGAATTGGCATCCAGAATAAGGCTACAGCAAAGGAAAATCGAAAATCTATTTTGAAAATTCGACTTTGCGATTTCCTCAAAAATTAAAAGTCGATTTCGACTTTTTGATTTTTTAATACAAAATTTCGATTAATCGATTAATCGAAAGTCGATTTACTTATCCCTAATCATAATTTGCCTAAACCTCATTCGTAAACAACACGGTTTCCATTTAGTCTCTATCCCACCTCATTCGTAAACTTTCGGTTATACCATTTTGAGTTCATCTTTATCGGCCATTTTGTCTTCTCCTCCCATTCGTTAGCAGGTGGAACGTTTTTCAATTTTTTCAGTCGTCGTTTTTATTTTAGCTCCGTTCCAAAACCTAAAAGAATCTACTAATTTTACAAGTTTTGCAACTTTTTACTCGAAAACCGTTCCTGAACCCATAAAACTGGTAAAGCATTGAATCAAATTTAAGAGAGCACAAAACAAAATGGCTTTCTCTTTGTAAACTTTTTGTTATGTTGATTTTGAAGTATTGCCATCTAATTTTGGCATATTTACTAGATTTGCGTTCCCGAACTTTTCAAATTATTTTGTACTCTGAGACTTGAAATGTTTCCCTTTTACTAGCTTTACTATTAAACAAGTGAAAAAGCGTTAAGTTCGGCCGGGCCGAACTTTGGATACCCTCCACCACAGGTATACTGACAGGTATTTGAAATGAAAAAGTGGACCGATATTTATAATTTTAAATAGAGATATTTGGTACCCAATATGAACCCACTGTACCAAATTTCAGCGAATTCGGTTGAAAATCGCGCTTAAGAACCTCAAAATACCGAAAATTTGGGGTGCCCTTATATGGGGGCTACCAGAAAAAGTGGGCCGATATTTATAATTTTTAGTAGAGATATTTGGTACGCAATATGAACCCAATGTACAAAATTGCAGCGAATTCGGTTGAAAAGCGCGCTCAAGAACCCCAAAATACCCAAATTGGGGGGTACCCTTATATGGGGGATATCCGAAAAAATTGACCTATATTTAAATTTTTTTTGTGGAGAGATTTGGTACCTGCTAAGAACTCAAAATACTAAATTACAGCCAATTCGGTGAAAAATACGATAAAAACCCAAAAAATACTGAAAATTAGGAGGTACCGTTATATGGGGGCTACAAGAAAAAGTGGACCTATATTTATAATTTTTTGTGGATACATTTACTACAAATTCGCTTGAAAAACGCGCTCAAGAACCCCAAAATACCGAAAATTGGGGGGTACCCTTATATGGAGCTATGCCTAAACGTGGACCGATATATCCCATCTTCGAACTTGACCTGCCTGCAGACAAAAGACAACCCTATGCAAAATTTCAGCACCCTATCTCAATTCCTTCAGAAGATAGCGTGATTACAACAGACGGACGGACATGGCTAGATCGTCTTAGAATTTTACCCTGATCAAGAATATATATACTTTATAGGGTCGGAAATGAATATTTCGATGAGTTACAAACGGAATGACAAAATTAATATACCCTCCATACTATGGTGGAGGGTATAAAAAGTACTGGAACAGACCATTTGTTGGCGAAGGTTTGCGTACGACGTCGCTTGAGTCTTGGCAGAACGACGATTAACAAGCGAATTTTATGAAGGCTGGAGTCTTGGAGGCTTCCCACTGTTCTTTTGAATCTCTCTCTCTCTCTTTTATTATTTTTTTTTTCGTTTTTCCATATATAGTTCCTTTGCTCCATATAGTTCCTTTGCTCTTTATAGTTCCTTTGCTCCATACAGTTCCTTTGCTTCAAATAGTTCAAAAAAGGAACTGGATCAGAGAAAGGAATTATATTAATTAAAGAACTGGAACTAGTTCCGTTCGTTCCTTTCTCGGAATAGTTCCAATGAACTAGTTCGTTCCGGAACTACCCAACTCTAGTTTTGTGGGTGTAAATCATCATCACACAGAGGAATCATCGTTTGGAATCAATCAACTGGCCAGCAGCAGAATGTCCACAAATCCCTTTGGTGATGATCACGACGATGATAAGGAAATTCTGGAAGGCTTCATCTGTCCCATCTGCCGAGAGGATTTAAAATCTTTAGAGTTCCTTATATCGCATTTCGAAAAACAGCACCCAGAAGATGATGACCTAAAAACAACATTCCGTGAAATATTTAGTAAAGCTAAGAAAAAAATTAAATCGAATTTTGAGGAAACATTCGATCTATCACGTAACTTGGAACGTAATGCAGCGATATCACGTAGTGGTGGTGGCGCTGCATCCGGCAACAGTTCGGATCGACAGAGTAATGCTCGTTCCCGCATGAATTGCTTTAATTTTATGGACTATCAGGAAGTGGGTAGAGAACAACAACATATGGAACTATTTCAATCGGTTCGAAATCCACGATTGGAACGTTATGCCAGTGAGACAAATAAATTGATAATACGTCTGCATAAACTGCTTAAGGATATGCCCACAGATGCGGTGCTGCGTAAACAACATGAACAAAATGTAAGTTTTGGTGGGGGCTTTGGAATTGAATGGAAACTGTTTTATTTATTTTCCTTTTTTGTTTTGTTTAGATTGTACCATGGCTAGATGGTAGTTCGGTGAAATTATGTCCCAATTGTGCCAAAAGTTTTAACATAACGAGGAGAAAACATCATTGTCGCATTTGTGGTAGCATTATGTGTCATGATTGTTCGAAATTTCTTGCCATTGAAGTTGCAAGTAAGTATGAATAAAAACAACAAATTTCAAATTATAGCAATAAAGAAGAAGGTGCCGATGGGTTACCAGTCGAACTATTCAGGACTGGTGGTCAGATACTGGTAAGGAGCATACACCAGCAGATTAGTACAATTTGGCTAGAACCTCATCACCGCATATAAAGTGCTATATATCGTGCAGTGTGAACGTTTGAAGCCAATGGTCAATGATAATATTGGACTATACCAATGCGGCTTCAGACCTGGGAAATCAACCATTGACCAGGGTTTCACACTGCGCCAGATCCAGGAAAAGATCCACGAAAAACACATCGACACTTTCTACCTATTCGTCGACTATAAATACGCATTCGACAACCCTATCCGTTCAGAGGTATTCAAAGCCATGTCTGCGTTCGGCATTCCTGTAAAATTAATATGGCTATGCAGGACAACTTGAACTGGCACAATGTCAGGAGTTAAGGTAGGGAAGGACCTATCGGAGCCCATTAATATCGATTCAGACAAGATGACAGTTTGTTGTGTGATCTTTTTAACATCCTGCTGGAAAAGGTCATGGGAGAGGCAGATGTGAACAAAAATCACACTCTATACTCCAAACAACATATGTTACTTGTCTACGCTGATGACATCGATATAATGCATCGAACATTGCGAGCGGTAACAGCCACCTTTGAACAAATTGAAAAGGAGCCGGCCAAAGTGGGTCTGGCAGAAAATGGCGAGAAGACCAAGATGGCATCAACGGGAAAGACGTCTAGTTGACTCGGACCAACTTTGCAACTTGAGATCTACAGCTTCGAGGTAGTCAAATATGTTATATACCTTGTTGCCGCCATAAAGAAAACTAATGACATCAGTTATGAAATTCGGAGGATAATAGTGTTGGCCAACAGATGCTACTGACCTAAGTAAGCAGTTTGGAAACAAGGTCACCTCCCACCAGACCAAACTCAAACTCTACAAGACGCTCATACTTCCCGTGCTGTTATATGGATCTTGGAGTGTATGAGATAAAAAGTCTGCAAATGATCTATGGACCGATCTGTGTTGACGGTGAATATCGCCGTCGAATGAACCATGAGTTGTACCATCTATTCTCGAACATCGACATTGTCAGACGTATCGAAGCGACTTGCGAAAGCGGATGAGGAGGCTCATGGGGTGTTTGAGAGAAAAATTTCTCCGAAAGATCTATGGGCCGATCTGCGTTGTCGGTGAATATCGCCGTTGAGTGAACCATGAGTTGTACCATCTATTCTCGAACATCGACATTGTCAGACGTTGTAAGGACGGATGAGGATGCCCCAGCACAAAAGACATATAAAAGCGAGCCAGTCTCAAGCAGAAGGCGAAGCCCACGACTTAGATGGAAAGATCAAGTAGAAGAGAACATTTCGGAACATGATGAGGATGCCTCAACACAAAAGGCATATAAAAGCCAGCCATTTGATGGCTCTCACAGAAGGTGATGACTACGAATTGGATGGAAAGATCAAGTAGAAGAGAACATTTCAAAACATGGTCTTTCAAATTGCAAGAGCTGTGCACAAGACCGACGCGTTTGAAAAGCTTGAAAATGTTATCTAAAAAGTGAGGGCTTTATGCTGCTTGAAAAAGTATTTTCTTAAAATGGAGGCTTCTATGCTGTTTGAAAAAATATTCTTAATAAAAATCTAAAATGTTTGAAAAAATATTCTTCAAACAATATACGCTTCAATGCTACTTGAAAAAAACTGTTTTTTATAGCGACAATTCTAATCTACTTGACAAAAAATCCATTCTTATATTCATCATGAAAAACTATTCGTTAACTGAAAATATATTTAATAAATATTTCATTTATTTAATTTTTAATTATTATTTGAAAATAATTTTCCTTTACTTTTTTTAGTGGAATTGGCCAGCCTTACAATGTCCCAAAGTGAACCACTAAAAATGCCCAACGAAAAGCAGACAACTGGCGGTACATCAACACCCCAACAACAATACGATGCAATACGATCGTGTGATCATTGCCTATGGCTATTGGAGACACGACAAGAAATGCACGAAAGTCGTACATGTCGGCCGCCAATAACACAAATCTATGCCGATATACAACAGCTAAAGAAAAAAGTAATGCCCGATATTGAAATGTATTTGAAAATTGTAAATAGTCTATATGAGGGTGAATCGATATTTACGCTAAATGATGCGAGTGCATTGCGTGGTAAAATTGGACAAATTGCCGAAGCGATAGATATACTGAGTAAACGTATTTTGGCATTGCCATGTGAACCGGGCACCCGGGAGGAGAGTCTCAAAAAATCGATACGTTTATCGTGTATACAATTGATTAAGGAAAATATGCTGTCACTGCCGCCTCTGCCAAAGGAAGATGAGATTCGACAAATACAAGAACGTAAACGTATGGAAACAGAAATGCGTATTGCCACTGAACGGAGATTGGCAATGGAGGCTTATGAAAGATATGGTTTGGCCGATTCGAATGCTGATCAGAGTATACGATCGGAGGATTATGCTCAGGGGGTAAGTGAATTTTCAACTTTTTGTGTATTTTTTCTAACATTCTTTATTTCAGACCGACATGCAATGTCTTGATAACTGGACAGCCCATCAAATACGCAACGAAAATCTGGTACAAAGTGATGATCCTTTGGTGGAACAAATCAACATCATTAAGGGTTACATTAAACAAGCTCGACAAGATTTAAATTTTGAAGTAGTTGAAACGCTGGAAATGAATCTAAGAGAGCTACAAAAAGAATTCTATGAACGCCAAAGATCACTGAGTAAAACAGCAAATACACCAACGGATGAGAATGCAACTGTGTCACCGACTAACTAATTGAAAAGACAACAACAAGAAATTATAAAAGTATGACATTTAAATGAAATCAAAAGAATAATTTAAGACAAGTACACCGCATGGGGGCCCAGCATGAATGATAGTCACAATAAGGTATTTTCTATTTTTTTTTAATTTTCTTCTTATACCTTATTACTCCAAAGGAGATTTTTAAGATGGACTTTTTAAAATTATTTTTTCAAGGCGTGGATTTTTTAAAAATATTTTTCCAAGGCAATGATTTTTTAAAAATATTTTTCCAAGGCGATGATTTTTTAAAAATATTTTTCCAAGGCGATGATTTTTTAAAAATATTTTTTCAAAGCGTGGATTTATAAAAAAAGATTTAGATATAGCTCTCATATATATTTTCTCCGATTTAATGTAAATGGTGCACCAAAGTGCATATATATCATTCGATTTGCACAAATTTGGCACACCGTAATTAATTAGGTCTAGAATGATGCTTGTTAAGTTTCTTGAAAATCGGTTAAGATTTATATATAGCTCCGATTGAAGGTAAATGTTTCTTGAAAATCGGTTAAGATTAAGATATAGCTCCCGTATATATTTTCGTCTGATTTTATGTAAAAGGTGCACCAAAGTCCCTATATATCTTTCGTTTGCACGAAATTTGCCATAGGGTAATGTGTTTGGTCCAGAATTAGGTGTGTGATAAGTTTCGTGAAAATCGGTTCAGATTTAGATATAGCACCTATATATACCGATATTAAGTAAATAGTGCTCTAAAGACCCATAGCTAGGCGGATTGACACAGGGTACTGAATTTAATATAAATTAACCTCTGGCATGTTTCCTTGAAATCGGTTCACATTTAGATATAGCATTGTTTCCATATATAACTTCGACCTATTCATGCTGATTGTGCACCAAATAATCAATGGATTGATATTACATTTTGTTTTAAATCTGTTTACAAAATTTAGAATAAGTGGCAGAATGGCATGTGTTCCCAACATGTTAGTCTGTTTACTTGTAGATAAAGATCGCATTTTTAAGGCGTGGATTTTTTAAAAATAGTTTTCAAGCTCTTGCAAAGACTATCATTCTTGTATGGTCACCATATTCAAATTAAGACACCCATAGATGTTTGAAGAAATCCGTTTTGTTGTATATCACATAGTTTAATATAAGTATTAAAGAAATGTTTTTCTTTTGTAGATCCCTCGACATAGTTAGAGAATTTTATGCTTTGAATTCCACAACATTTTTTAAGTTAATTACTTCTATTTCCACCACCCCCAGCATTACCTATTTATTATACATATTTATGTAGTATTATGGAAAAATATTTTCACAATAAATGAAATTTATTATAAAATTAATCTTGCAAATAAAATTGCTACAACGCAACTTTGAAACTAATATTTTATAAATTCAATTTTGTATAAGGATCAAAAATTTCCTTTGCCATTAAAAATTCCATAACGAAATTCAAATTTATTCCATAACGAATTGAAAAGTCTCTGTGTGTAGGTGTAAGTGAAAAAATCTTTATTTCATTATCTAGCAAAAAAAAAAAAAAACTACTAATGTAAAATTGTGCATTACATTTTGTTCGTGTTTTTTTTCTTTTCTCTTTTCTTTCATAATAAATGCCAGTATTATTTGGTGTTTGTCCAATAATACATCGAATGGACTGTTGATTCGGTTGTGTTAATATTATAGATGGTGTTATTAAATTATATTGCATTTTCCATTTAGGCTTTAAGGCCAATTGATTCGATGAGGGCCTTGACCTTTTCAACATAGGCGTTCATGGCATCATCCTTGGATGTTCCCTTGCGGTTGTTCCAGGCTTCCCATTTGGCTTTGCCTTTGAAGTCCAAAAAGCCGGGTTTGTCTGTAAAAAAATAAAAAATAAATAGTTGAATAAAACCATGGTAGATTGTATATCACTTTGAGAATTTTTTACTGAAGTTGGAAAACTGATTTAAAAATGAGTATCTTATTTCCATTATAATGACCACCATTGAGGGACGAAACACGATTTTCGATTTCTTACAAAATAGATAGCTTGTGGCTTGTATATCTGAATATATTTGGTCTGTTCCCGTACTGCAAGAGTCTAATACTTTTTACCTTGATAATGAATTTCCTTTTATGATTTCGAAGAAAATAGTAAAATGTAGTAGATTCTTGCAATACGGGAACAAGCCAATTGTTTCCCATTGCCTAAATAGCTTTTAAACAGTAAAAGTGTATTGGAAAAAAGTCCAATAACCTTAAGTTTTTCCACCAGAATATCATGATCCACCAAATCAAAAGCCTTAGTAAGGATATAGAATACTCCTGCCACACCACTATTACCCCTATTCAATCCATCACATTACTGTCTATAAGATGAACTACACAATCGCTTGTGCCTGTATCCTTCTTGAACCCATATCGGCGCTCAAATATCATATTATTACTTTCAAGATAATCTGTTAGCCGCATGAAGATAATCTTTTCAATTATCTTACTAATAATGGAAAGTATAGTTATAGGACGATAGTTCTGAATCAATTGAATATATGAACATTTCGTATATCAGAAAATATTGATTCATGTATTATGAAATTATAAAGTAATGTCAATATTTGGGCTACTGCATGTTTCCTTGTTAAAAGTAATCTGGATGTTATTCTATCAAATGCAGGTGCTCTTTATTTCTCTAATTTTCCAAGTAAGTTTCCTACAGCATCAGATGATACTGTTTCCAACCTTAATTTTGTATTGCATGGTACAAGAGTACGAAATATATTTATGTGATCTGTTGCAAATGTTACTTTACGAGAACGAAAATTATGTACAGAATCTGAAAAGTAATTCTTAAAGTATCTTGCTTTTTCAATGTCAGATTTTAAAGTTATACCTCTTAATAAGTATGGTATAGTTTGATTATTCTACCCCAGCTTTTTGTTCTTGGAGGCAATTTTCCAATTTAGCCAGTATATCGGTGGCATACAAATATAATATAGAGGTGTCATCAGCAAATATAGATGAGGTGCATCCAGTTGGTGATGGCATGTCAGAAGTAACAAATTTATATACCAGAACATTCCTTACAGAGCAGATTTTTTTCCTTTTTGCTTTAATAGGCAAGTGTTTTAAACATTTGTTGTTAATACGGTCCAATCCTGGAGATTTTCAGTCTTTTAATTTCTTTAACAGTGCATTTAATTCAGCAACGTTTATGAGGTAGTTATCTTCAATATTCGTATCTGAGGATTATATTTCTAGGATGGAAATCGTTAAAGGGTTGCTATGATGATTATACATGTTTCAATTGTTTAGAAAACGAGTAGCAATTTTTTCGCATTTATCCATCTGGGAATAATAAAATTCAAATTCAAAAAAAAAAAAAAAAATCAAATCCAAAACATTTTGTTGCAGCACCTACCGGCGATGAAATGTTCAAACATAACTGATTAATTGTTTTTAAGATATTTAATATAAAGTGGAGTTATTCTTTGTACTTTGGAACCCCACGTAATAAAAAGGGATTCCAATGGAATTTGTTTTTCTTGTCATGGTTTTCCTTGATTAAATTTAGGTTTGCTTGAACTGATACTGGTAATCTATTATGAAGAACATGTTGTACAACAAGATTTCATTCATTCCTTTAAGATAACAAACACCTTAATCCACTTTCTCTTATCTAATCCCAAAACAATTGTATTATCTTATCCCTATAAAAAAACGACCTGTTAGTAAATCAATTATCAAAAATTAACAAAATACTTATCAAATTTTCCGCATACCCCACCAAATTAATCGGCTATTAGCTATCGTGTATATACGAATAATAATCTCATACTATCAACCACAACAACATCAATTTATAAATCATAAATAATAGAGAGATAACATGGGCTCAAAAAAAGAGGTCATATGTCTTGAATAATAATATTAGAATTATTAATATTAAAAACAAAATATTACCTGTATTGCAGTCACCAACTGTGGCCTGTTTATATAGACTGTACAATTCCAATAAATCGTTATCGGCTGGAGATGTTTTCAAGTTCTTGACATCTTCGGCGGCTTTCTCGAATTCCTAAAAAACCAAACAAACGCAAAAATAAATCAATCAATAAAAGAAATAATAACACGTGTCATACTGTGAATGGTCTGATAATAATTAATAAAAAAAAACCTACTAAAAATATTGAACACCTATACATATATGTATAACCAATAGTCCAAAAATTTTAGATTCTTAAATAATAGGATGGATATCTCCTCTTACCTGTTGGCTAACCATTTTTCTTCAGTTGTTGTCTTGTGCGTTATTAAATGAAAACTGAAAAGATAAATTGAAAAAAGAATGATCATTAGTATTTTTTTCTTTGTAACCTGTTACCTTAGAGATGAGAGAACTTCTACAAAAAAGAAAAAAAAAATCATTTCCAACCCATCACCCCATACATGAAATATATGTATGTACATTTATATATGCAAATCTACACATTACTAATGTACATATAAAACCATTTGAAAGGGGGGTAAACTGAATGGGTCGGTCACACACTAAGGAGCCACTCCCTCCTTTTTCTCACAGAGTTTAATAAATTTTTAATTTTCTTATTCGTTTTAAGGAAAACACACACAGCTGATTTTGTGGACTTTGATTCACACGCTATATATTATTAATTATTTATTAAAATTTTTAATAAGAATTTGAAGAAATTTGGGCCACCTACCTTCCACTTGTTTCAGTGAATCAACTTTAACTAACTTTCGGTGGAGCCGGTTGAGAAATATAGTTAAGTTTTTGGCAATACACGACGACGTATCGTGCGTGTCGTATCAGTATCAAAGCAATGGCGGCATCTTAGATAACGACGTATGTCTAATTGTTGCTTGTCAACATGGTTTTGTGTTGCCAACTATTATATCTTCAGAGTTGGCAATATGAACAATATTTACAGGAGTATTTTAATAAAACAAATTAAAAACTTAAGGCGCGTTTAGATTTACGAAATCCACTCGATCTCAAATGTCGATTGTAATTAGGGTAATACCATGATGCAATATTAAGGTGATGTATCAAAACAAAACCCTTTATTTTTGTCTCGACCATCTGTCAAATTTTTCCTTATAGTATTTCACATGGTTGGCAACATTGCACATCGAATTCAAGTAGAAATTAGCCATTTTGACAGTTAATCGAGATGCCCTAAATGGACTACCTATTTATTGTGCCATGATTTTACGCTATGTTTTTCCAATTGGGACACAAATTGGAACGAATTTGCTATATGAGAACAATAGTTGTGGTTGTTCGTATTCGGACACGCAGGGAGTGTCAAATGAATACCATAGTCTCAGGGCTAACCCCATATAATGGTACCCCCAATACCAAATTGGCTGTAATTTGCTATTTTGTATTCTCATTGGGTGTCAAATTTTATATATTGAATCAAGTCAGGGTAAACCTCTTGATGTTGAAAGTCCTATCATAACATGCATTCTTTTCAGTGGAGTCCCCATAATTTTATATATTGAATGTCAACCTGATATAGAATGTTCGGACCGACTTGTTGGTAGGTAGATTTTCTACCCAAAGATTATTAAATTACAGTCAATTCGTTTGAAAAATGTGTTCAAAATTCCACAAACTTGAAGGCACCATTATATGGATTATATGGGGTTTCATATATAAAACTTAACCAATTTAGATTATTTTTGGTAGGAAGATTTTCTTCCCAATTAAAATCCTAGTTATTTAAATTAAATCCAATTCCACGTTTATTACCGTCAAGTCAAGTTTAGGGGCTCCATTCGGATCATTTTGAAATTTTTACCGTAAGCTGATTACAGTGATATATAATTAATTTGGGGGGAAATGCATACTTCCCGAGATATGGGCCTTGAAAGCTCGGAACATATTTTGTTCACCTCAGGACAGGCGCAAATATGGCTATGCAATCCAAATCCTTTTTAGTGCAATTTCAGAATCAAATTAAGGGATTTTTATGTAGCACGCATTCGGCCGGGGCTTAAGTCTTTCACCTATAAACAGGCGCATACATGGCTACGCAATCCAAATTCTTTTTTAAGTGCAATTTTAGAAGCAAATTAAGGGTTTTTTAAGTAGCCGGCTTTCGGTCGGGACTTAAGACTTTAACTTATAAACAGGCGCATACATGGCTACATTATAATGATATATTCTTCATCCAGTTTTAAAGCACTATTCATAACCTTTAAAATGATACCCATAATGCCTTGTTGCAAAAAGTAAAACGGCTGATTTAAACAAAATATTCTCCGAACTTTCAAGGGCCATATCTCAGGAAGTATGCATTTTCCATACATAGAATATATATCATTTTAAGTGCAATTTCAGAATCAAATTAGGAGATTTTTATGTAGCACGCATTCGGCCGGGGCTTATGCCTTTCACCTATAGACAGGCGCATACATGGCTACGCAATCCAAATTCTTTTCTAAGTGCAATTTTAGAATCAAATTAAGATTTTTTTAAGTAGCCGGTCTTCAGTCGTGCTTTAAGACTTTCACCTATAAACAGGCGCATACATGGCTACATTATAATGATATATTCTTCATCCAGTTTTAAAGCACTATTCATAGCCTTTAAAATGATACCCATATTGCCTTGCTGCAAAAAGTAAAACGGCTGATTTTAACAAAATATTCTCCGAACTTTCAAGGGCCATATCTCAGGAAGTATGCATTTTCCATACATAGAATATATATCATACAGTATATCTGCCCACCGATGACTACTTACGGTAGGACAAGCGCAAATATGGCTATGCAATCCAAATACTTTTTAAGTGCAATTTCAGAATCAAATTAAGGGATTTTTATGTAGAACGCATTCGGCCGGGGCTTAAGTCTTTCACCTATAGACAGGCGCGTACGTGGCTACGCAATCCAAATTCTTTTTAAGTGCAATTTTAGAACCAAATTAAGGGTTTTTTAAGTAGCCGGCCTTCGGTCGGGACTTAAGACTTTAACTTATAAACAGGCGCATACATGGCTACATTATAATGATATATTCTTCATCTAGTTTTAAAGCACTATTCATAACCTTTAAAATGATACCCATATTGCCTTGCTGCAAAAAGTAAAACGGCTGATTTAAACAAAATATTCTCCGAACTTTCAAGGGCCATATCTCAGGAAGTATGCATTTTCCATACATAGAATATATATCACAGTAATCTGCCCACCGAGTGTCTAAACTTGACTTAAGTCTTACCCAATTAGGCTAAATTCAATCAAATGACTACCTGTGGAAACAACATTTATAGAAAATCGTGTCGTTCTTATTAACCGATTATTGATACCAAGTTTGTCCCGGTAGAACCGCCATTCAATATAGATCTGATGAAATGTCCAATTAATTTTTACTGAAAATGTTATTGTACACACCTATTATATGCTGATTTTTACATTTGTTACGTCCTTTTTCTAAACAAGTATTGTAAGTGGCAGTTATTTTCACACTCATTCGTAAACACACTGGTAAATCAGTATATTTGTTTGTGTTTGCTATTTATCGTCCATTGCTACTGTATCATCTATGGGTCAGTTGGTTCATTTTGGTGAATAGCATATTTATATTTTGAAATAGTTCAATGTTTTATTTGTGCAAAAAATGCAAATTGTTTAAACAATAGAAAAAATAATAAATAACGGTTTAAAATGGTATTATTTATGGATAAAATATATTGTAGATACAATAACTAATTATTTTCTTTACAGGTTTTTAGGGAATCTGCCACAAGCAATTCGTTTAGTGAGGAAGAAGAGGAACCCACCATCAATGAGCAAGGGTCAACACCGAATGAACCAAACTCCATTGGCAGCATAGAGGGCCAAGAAATTCTTGGGATATTATTGGAAATCAGCAAGAAATTATGTACAAATTAAATAAATATTTTATTCTATATCGACATTTAATAAGTTTATCCCTTTTCAGATTTACAAATGAAACTACTTTTCAGTTTTGTTATGGTTGACCTGGGTGGTTATCAGCTTATTGATCGCATTGTCCAATGGTCGGTACAAAATCCACAAATGGCCTTGTGTGTCTTAGCAGCTGGTCTGGTAGCCGCTCTGCCCATATTAATATTTATTGGTGTTGGACTTTCAACGCTGTTTGTTACATTGACGGGATTTTTGGTGTTGGAGGGTATGTCAATGTGTTTCTTAAGGAAATATTAGAACTATTTATTTACTGATGTGTCTTTCCAATAGGTACCCTTTTGACAATATTTTCCATGATGCTATGCGGTCTATTGGGAGCCCTGGCCATTGTAGTACTATTCTTTTCAGTCTTAGGTCTATGCGCCTATTTTGGTTTTGCCCAAATTTATGATTTATATGGTAGTGTTGAAAGTCACAAATCAGCCTTATTGCGTTTTTTACAAAATGAAAAACAAACACTGCCGCCCAAAGAGAAAAAATCACAAAACGCAACCAATAGTGCAACTTCTGGTCACGAAGATATATTGAATTAGTTAGAACAAAAAAATATGTTAAGCCTAATTTAAGCTGTGATTAATTTATTATCATAACATCACACACAATCGGAATCGAATTAAATAGTAAACATTCCTGACGAAAAAAGACAACTAATCTCACTCTACATAAGATAAATAAAATGCAAATGCTTTGCGGAATTTAATTAAATGTAGAATTTTATTATAGTTATTATTATAATAGGGAGATTGATATAATTATTAGGATATTAAGAGGGACATCTGTAGAATTAAAAAAAAAAATAATTGAAATAACCGTGGTAAATAAATTATGGAAAGGCATTTTAAAGATAAAGCCGAAATAAAAATATTTGTTTAAATTAATTTTTTATTTCTATGTTCTATTTTACCTTCTAGATTATAAATTTTATTTAATTTTTCCTCACCCGTATAACGTTATCCTCCAAATTTTGGTATTTTTAACATTTAGGACTCTTATCCCAATCGAATTAGTTGTAACT
Source organism: Musca vetustissima (assembly GCF_032173495.1). NCBI lineage: Eukaryota > Metazoa > Arthropoda > Insecta > Diptera > Muscidae > Musca > Musca vetustissima. The sequence goes on from NW_026874252.1 coordinate 38,326, forward strand.
TGATATTTTATGTTCTCAATGGTTAGAAAATGTCCCTACTAAAAATTATAAGTATTAACCCCCTTGGCAGGATACTTTTCGATTTTCGCTATTTTGGACATTTGCTAAAGTCGAGTTGGCTTTTATTTGATGAACCGATTTTCTATAAATGTTATTTCCACTGGTAGTCATTTGACTTAAGCCTAATAGGGTAATGGTTTAAGTCAAGTTTAGGGACTCTACTCGGATCACTTTGAAATTTTACCGTAAGTAGTCCTCGGTGAGCTGATTACTGTGTTTTATATTCTATGTTTGGAAAATACATACATCCCGAGATATGGGTCTTAAAATTTCGAATAAAATATTTTGTTTAAATGAGCCGTTTTACTTTTTCCAGCAAATGGGTATCATTTTAAAGGTTATGAATATTTATTTAAAACTGGATGAAGAATATATCATTATAATGTAATAATATTTAATAAAATTGAAAAAAATTGGATTGCGTAGCCATATAGGCGCCGGTCCATAGGTGAAAGTGTTAAGCCCCCGCCGAACGCCTGCTACATAAAAATCCTTTCATTTAATTTTGAAATTGCACTTAAAAAGGATTTGGATGGCATAGCCATGTATGCGCCTGTCCAGAAGTAAACAAAATATCTTCCGAACTTTCAAAACCCATATATCGGAAAATATCACTATAATCATCTTAAGTTGTACTACTTACGGCAAAAATTTCAAAACGAGTGGAGCCTCTAAACTTGCTTTGTTTCAATATTAATAATTTATGGTAGTGAGATTTGACACATAATGAGAATAAAAATACTAAATAACAGGCGATTCGGTTGTAAAATGTGTCCAATATCCCCAATATATATATATATATATATATATATGTATATATATAAATTATATATATAATTATATATATAAATTCCTATTGAGTACCAAGTACCCTACTATTATTTTGGCCGCTCTTTAGATACAGCTCCCACATAAGGAACATAAAATTTTCGTCATTTTATATTGTAGCTTGATATTTAGCACTGGTCCACCTTATTTCGATTGTGTAAGCATGTCCCTCTAAAATATTACCAATATTAGTCCAAGATTAGATATAACGTCCATATTATGGCACAATAAATAGGTAGTCCATTTAGCGCAGCTGATAACTTGATTAACTGTCAAAGTGCGTAATTATATGGAAAAATTTGACAGATGGTCCAGACAAAAACAAATGTTTTTGTTTTGATACATCACCTTATTATTGCATCATGGTCCATATAATACGGCGCAGAAACTTTGAGTATTTTAAAGAATTTAGGAAACAGTTTACATTAAATTTACTTGGAAAAAATTATCTATCATTTTCCCAAATCATTCGCTATTGTATGATAAAGTTCCAAATAAGGTTGGAAAATTCAATGCAAATAAATATCAATTTTCCATCGTTGCGATTTGGTAGGTTTTAAAAAGTTAAAAAATAAATCTAACACGACCGTGTTTGTTTTTTTTTAATTCCATCCACCCTAATGCTTCACTTTCTGCGTGTCAAAATACGAACAACCACAACTCACCTTTTGTCATCATATAGCAAATTCGTTCCAATTTGTGTCCCAATTGGAAAAAGTTGAACAGCTGTTTTTGACATTACCCTCACACAATTACATCAAAATACGAAGCAAACGATAAAACGAAAACAACAACAACAAAAACCAAAATAATAAATACAAGACGGATTTTTGATTTTGCCATCATCATCAACATTTTTTCTTCTAAATTTTGTTATCTGGAAGAAAATTAATACAATTTTAAAATAAAAATCCGCAAAATAATTAAACGGAATCGAAAGAAAATCAATGTGAACGTGTCTCCGTGTGTGTGTGAGCTAAAATGTCTTGGTTAAATAACTTAAATCTAAATACAATTAAAGGTCAATTGACAAATTTGGCCAATGAAATTTTGGAAGAAACTGCTGGTCCTGGCGATGATGAATATCGGGAACGACCCAGAACACCAACGCCAGCAATTGACCATAGGACGGCTATTGCCATGTTGGCGGATACCCAAAGGGAAAAAGAGGAACTCGATAAATTATGTTCCGACAAAGAAATTGAGGTGAGTGTGAGACACAAATGTTAAATGTTTCTGTGCTGTTTGGTTTGGTTGGATGTGTAGCACATCCCATCGCACCAGAAACAACACAACAAAAGGAGGGCAGTGGTGCAAAAGAAGCTGGAAGGCTGGGTGCGTGTGTACGTTTGTTGTGCTGTGTGATGCGATGCGGTGCGCGCCGCAATTTGCAAAATATGTGTAGATAGAAAATTCGATTTTTCACTTTCCTCCAGAGTTTGACGCTGTAGTGATAGTAGTAGAAGACGTCAGTCAGTTGAACGCCAAGAAGGTATATCGCCAAAGAAAGAGAGACATTGGAGATATTTTGTGGCAATTTGAACTCCAAGAAAAAAAATCATCTGAAAAGGAGTTTTGTTTGAAATTGTGGTTTTGTAAAATAAATCTTTGATTGTGGTTTTATGTTTTCCAAATTGTGGTCCGCAGCAATTGTTGTACATATATCTTAAATAAGAGGGAAAGGAAAAATCCTTGTTTATGTACTGATAAGTGTTTGTTGTTATCAATTGCTGATTGGTTTGGTGCTGATAAGGGAATGCCATTAGTGTCGCAAGGATATCTTTCAATTTGACCTACAAAAATGTATGGACCTTAAATGGGATAAAGGATTAGGTAAGAATATACATTTAGCATCTTTCGTGAATATTGGAATATTGTTGGGTGTAAAGGAAATTTGTGTATGAAGTTGAAAAAAGGACATTTATTATGTAATAAGTGAAACGTATAGATAAACATTTATTAAACATTATTACTTTTTGAAATATAGGTATGTACATATTTCAATTTTACAAAATCAATTTATATTTGTGTTCATGTGTATATCCGGTATGTACCGGATGTACTATTTTTTCAATATACCCACCACCAGTATATTCATTTTGGCATATAAATTCTGGATTAGTGATAATTTTTTTGGATAATAAGCCATGGTCTTTTGATGTATTTACGTTATTTCCAATTACAAAATTGCGATACGAAGCCCTGAGATTTTGTACACAAGTGGCCTAGGTCTTCAGTAAAGTCAGGATTGTAGGAGGGCTATAGCGGTCCCCGTTTGGAAACTGTCAATATGGGAAGAAGTCTAGTTTAGGATTGCTGTGCGTTTTTCATACCAAAAAATTTGTAATTTTCGCCGTTTTCCTACAATGGAATGTACAGGAGTCAGAATGAAGTCCGAAAATTTTACCAACGAGTAAAACATCAAACCGAAGGCTTTGGTGCAGGCATATCCTCCTGTAGAGATGAAGAAGGAAACCTGGTGAGAGATACAGACAGCGTGCTGAGGATCTGGAAGGAGCATTTTGAAAAACTTCTGGTTTCAAATAGTAGCTCCAGAACCAATAATAGATGACGGTATAGAGTGTTTAGCACCTAGCCAAGATGAGGTCAGAATAGTAATCAATCGACTGAAAAATATTAATAAATCAGTATGTGCCGATGGGTTACAAGCCGAACTATTCAAGACTGGTGGTCAGATGCTGGTAAGGAGCATGCACCAGTCCAATGATTGGAACCTCAGCATCCTGTGTTCCGTGCACAAAAAAGTTGACAAGACGATATGTGCTAACTAGAGAGGAATAAGTCTCCTTCCCATTGCATAAAAAGTTCTATCCAGCGTGCTGTGTGAACGACTGAATGGTCAATGATATTATTGGACCATACCAATACGGCTTCAAACCTCGCAAGTCCACCATTGAGCAGATTTTTACTCTGCGCCAAATCCTGGAAAATAACCCACGAAAAACACATCGACACATTCCACCTATTCGTCGACTATAAAGTCTCATTCGACAGTCCTATCCGTTCAGAGGTGTTTAAAGCCATGTCTGCGTTTGGCATTCCTGAAAAATTAATACGGCTATGCAGGATAACTTTAACTGGCACAAGGTTAGCAGTTAAAGTTGGGAAGGACCTCTCGGAGCCATTTAATACCGAACGAGGATTTAGACAAGGTGACAGTTTGTCGTGTGACCATTTTAACATCCTGCTGGAAAAGGTCATACAGAGGCAAAAGTGAACAGAAATGGCACTATGTACACCGAACAACACATGTTACTCGCCTACGCCGATGACATCGACATAATGGGTCGAACATTGAGAGCGGTAACATACACCTTTGAACAAATTGAGAAGGAGTCTGCCAAAGTGGGTCTGGCAGTAAACGGCGAGAAGATCAAGCTGATGATATCAACACGCAAGACGTCCAGTAGTCTGTGGAACTGGAGAACTACAGTTTCGAGGTAGTTAAAGATTTTATATACCTTGGTACCGCCATAAATAAAACGAATGACATCAGTTTTGAAATTTGGAGAGGGTAGTGTTGGCCAACAGATGCTACTATGGTCTGAGTAAGTAATTCAAAAGGAAGGCCACTTCCCGCCAGACCAAACTAACACTGTACGGGTAGTATCAGCGACCCGTGCTGTTATATGGATCAGAAGCATGGATACTTGCGCAAGCAGATGAGGCTGTTCTTGGAGTGTTTGAGAAAAAAATTCTCAGAATGGTCCATGGGCCGATCTGCGTTGGCGGAATGGATGAAGATGACCCAGCCCAGAAGGCATGTAAAAGTGAACAAACTGATGGTTAGCGCAGAAGGAGAACGCCACGAATAAGATGGAAAGATCAAGTGGAAGACAATATTGCCGAATATGGTCTTTCAAATTGGAAAGACCATATTCGGTAATATTTTTTAAGCTCGGCTTATGGAACGAAAGTTCTGACACAAGCCACCTAAGTAAGTAAGCACTGTGGACATTTCAAATAGGTTACAGTTTCTGAAAATTATTACCCTAGTAGCAATTTCCATACATTCCAAAAAGTGGTAATCCTCGCCGTTTTCCAACAGTGGGACCTAACCTCTTAAGGCTTTATATGAAATTTTAATCAGTCCACTGGAAATTCTAAATAGGTTATGTCTTCTAGAAGATATTGCCCTAAAACCAGAGCTCCGATTTGCTCGATTTTACTCGCGAGTGCAAATACTCCCGAGTGGGAGTAAGTAAAGAGTACGAGTTTTTTAGGGAGTATACTCTCCACTCTTTTATTTTGTTTGGGAGTGCTCGCGGGTACTCCTTGATGAAGAAAAAGAGTGTGAGTCAAAATGTTTGAAATAGAGTATGAGTTCACTCTAAGAGTGAAATCGAGTGGACAAATAAATTTGGTTGTTTGGTTATTTGTGTGTGTGTGTGTGTGTAGTAGCAAACATTTTTTTGATGTTGATCTTTTGTGTGCTGGGGGAGATCGATTATTTTATTTACTGAAAATGTGAAATACAAATAAAAATCTTATACCATATAAGATTTTTATATGTTTTTATTTCAATTTATAAAATGAATTCAACCGTGTGATTTAATTAAATCAATATTTTTTTAAAGGCATAAACACCTCCAAACAAATTTTTAAAATGGTATTCATTAAAAAATGTGGAAAAGTATTCTCTATTAAAAGCGCTGGTTTGAAAGAAACCCCATGAATGCATAAGTGGTTCATTATTTAATTTTAGTATCAAAATATTGTCGAGGGTTTCAATTTGGAGGCTGTTTCGTCTTGCTGTCACTGTTTCAGACTTACATAAAGTGAACGCAGAGAACGAGCTTGTTGATGCATGCTTTCCCAGCAGTACAGCAAACCAAACATCACAAAACAAACAATGCACACAAACAACATCATGTAAAACAACGGTATCACAACAAAAACATAAATAAAAATAAAAGAGTACTCGGCAAGAGTGTAATCTGCTCGATTTCGAGCGTATTTCACTCCCACTCGAAAACGAGCGAAGCACTTACGCTCTTATTTGAGTGGCAGAGAAAAATAGAGTATACTCTATTTACTTTTTCTACTCGCAAGAGTACTCCCGCTCGAATTCGAGCGAGTTTTACTCTTTACTCGAATTCGAGCGAGCATTTCGGAGCTCTGCCTAAAACCTTTTCGATGCCCTTTCCGAAAATGCATACAAAAAAGTTGTATCCCTTGCCGTTTTCCTGCAGTGGGAACTTATCTATTTTCGCAGTAGAACTTAAATTTAAGTCATTCAAAAATATAGTGTTGGAAAACGTAAAAATAAAAATGTTGAAATAAATTTAAATTATTTCACCGAAAAAATATAAGTAATTATTTTTTTTAGAGAAGTCTTTTCATTCATATTTTTTCTGGGACCCTTACATAGACTTTCTCTTATGTATAGATGCCACAATCTTCTTTTAATTTTTTTTTTTAATTTTCTCATATGGATATATGCCAAAAACGGGTTATATGTTTTTTTTATCAAAGAGGTTTCGGTTCTAATGTTGATAAAATCAATTTGATTCAAATTAAGCATTATTTGAAACTTTGTAGGGGATTGGATCAATGGGCCTGGTAAAGAAAATTAAAAAATTTCGAACCTTTGTGGTGAGGGTCGAAATTTCACTCCAGAAAGAGTGGATCAATCTGTCCCATTTTCGGTTTTGATCTAGATTTGAAAAAGATAACAGATTGTACAATATAATATATAATGGGGAATATCTTTGAACTTGATTTAAGTTTAAAGAAATATTTCGATGTGCAAAGTTTGGATTACTCCGTTTGAGAGTTATCGTGCACAACAGCCGAAAGGACAGACAGCTAGACGGGTGGATATTTGTAAATTGACTCCAAATTGTCTAAAACGTATATCGTCCAAAGAAACATGGGGTATAAAATCAATATTTCGATGAGGCACGATGGATAGCACTTTATATGCGATGGAAAGAAGGCTAATTCCTCTATAGTTGGCATATATCACCTTATCTCATTTTTTTGTGCACGGGACACAGGATGCTGAAGTTCCAATCATTGGGCATGCATTCCTCTAGCCAAATTGTACTAACCAGTTTTTGCATGCTCCTGACCAGCATCTGGCCACCGGTCTTGAATAGTTCGGCTTGTAACCTATCGGCACCTGCTGCTTTATTATTCTTCAGCCGATTGATTGCTGTTCTGACCACATCTTGGCTAGGTGGTATACACTCTATACCGTCATCTTATTATTGGTTCTGGGGTATCTTTTTCACCGCCACTTTTTGCTACCAGAAACTTTTCAAAATGCTCCTTTCAGATTCTCAACACGCTGTCTCATCACTCTGTCTGATGACAGATACAGAAAGCGTGTTGAGGCTAAGGCCTTGTAAGTATTTTAAATATCCACCATATTGTGGAGGTGGTATAACAAGTACGATGTGATGCTACATTTTAGAACTTACCCACTTTTCACTTTGCCGTTTAAATGATCAAAATAGAAATCGTACGGAGATTCAGGCTACGATAGGAAAAAACTAGTTTAAATTGTGTCAAATTCTAAATATATAACACACACTTATTGTTCGCCATTCAACACAGTTACCTTGACTCATGTTATTCTGTACCATTTTTTATGTAAATTTTTATTTAATTTTTTTTATACACATATTTACTTGTATTCCGATTTTTTTCTTTTTGCAGATTTTAGCACTACGCAAACAAATTGAAACACTATTACAAAATCAAATTAGCGATACTGGAGGTGGTGGTGCTGGTGGAGGCGGTGGCGTCAGTGGTGGTAGTAGATCAATTGGTAGTGGCGCTTCAGGAGGTAGTGGACGTACCTCAAAATCGGTAAGTGTTACTTTTTTCTTCTTCGTTTCTTTATCTTAAGTCATGGTCTATTTTGTGATTCTCACATTGGGTTTGTATTTCGATGACGTCGTCATTGTTGTCATCATTGGCAACTGAAAAAAAAGGAAATATACTGGGGCAAAAGAACTTCCCCTATTTGCATACAACCCAGAAGTTGATCATACATATTTATTTATTATGTACATATATAAAATTTTTGAATAGTTGAGTTTTTTGTGTATTTTATTATATCCCGACCCATACATATTTATATAGGTATATATATGGAAATAAAAAAATGTTATCGAAATATGTGAATGTTTGTATGTGTATGCAACATTTTTTTTCACCCATAGTGGATCTAAATATTTACATATTGATAAAGAATGAACCAAAAAAAAAAAAAAACATCTGATAAAAACAAAATCAAGAGAAATTTACCGTCCCGTCCATGTGCCATGACATTAACTCGCACAATGTACGACGATACACTTCATCCACTTTTGTACACCTTGTACTGTTTACTTTCGTTGTTGTTGGTTTTTTATTACATTGGGATTATCTTCGTTGTTTTCCATTTTTTTGGGGGGGAAACATAAAGTACAGTTTGAAGGCATAGTCAGTCTATGATTATGATTCTAATATATATAGTTTGATGTATTAAGTAATCGATGAACAATCTTGAAAATGATTCAAATCTGAAAATGATCGTCTTTTTCAGTATGTTCAAGGTCCCATCTTAGATATTTTAAATGCCAACCTTTTGGAGGAGGTATAAAAATGTTGGTCCCGACGAACTTAACATCGTTTTGACTTTTTTTTGTTTTTTTTGTATTTTTGGGGGTTTGAAGAAGCTTCATAGCTAAATTTGTAAATTCCTGTCAATCTTCATGTATATATCTTGGATACAAAGGTCATATCTCTTTATATGTATTTTTTGGCTCATTTCCAACTGAAGTGAGTATATTTTAAAATTTGCGAAGTGGTAGTAATATTCTGTGCCGGAACCTTGGTAGCCAAACAACTTATGCACAGAACATCTTCAATGGAAGTCCTTGCTGCTACATAGATCTATACAAAGGTAGCGTGTAAACTTTGTAAGTAATCGATGAACAATTTTGACAATGATTAAAATCTGAAATTGATTCAAATATCAGAGGGTGGGTTTCTCAAATATTTTTTAACCACCTTGCTATGACCTGGATTTTTCAAAGAATATACTTTTTTTGAATTACTATCAGAAAAATTTTTTTACATTCGTTTTTTTCGGATTGAGATCAACTTTTTAAGAATATTTTTAAACCACTGTCTGAGCCAGAAATTTTATAGCCTCCATCATAAGATGGGGTGTATATTAAACTTGTCATTCCGTTGGCAACATCTCGAAATACTTACAACGGTGGACCTCATATAGCATTAATAATCATGTCTGTCTGTTGAAATAACGATAGAGTTCGTAATATTTATACCATTCACCAAATTGTGGTACAGGGTATTATGTCTTCGTGCATATGTTTGCAACATGAAAATTTGGCATAGCGCACTAAATTAAGTCTAGACTGATGTGCGCTAATTTTCGAGAAAATCGGTTCAGATTTAAATATAGCTCCCATATATATTTTCGTCCGATTTAAGGTGAATGAGGCACCAAAGTCCCTATATATCTTTCGACGTGTACGGAATTTGGCACAGCGTACGGAAATGAGTCTAGAATGATGTGTGTTAAGTTTTGTGAATATCAGTTCAGATTTAGATATAGCTGCCATATATATTTTCGTCCAAATTATTGTAAATGGTGCATAAAAGTCCCTATATATCTTTTGATTTGCAGGAAATTTTCCATAGCGTGCAGAATAGAGTATAGAATGATGTGTGATAAGTTTCGTGAAAATCAGTTCTGATCTAGATATAGCTGCCATATATATTTTCGTCCAATTTAATGTAAATTGAAATTTGTACAATGTACTGAAGTTAATAAAAAAATTAATTTCCTGTAAGTGTCGTTGAAATCGGTTCAGATTTAAGTTCGTTGAATTTCATGTTGGGATACATATGTGGAATATACCCAAACTGGTGAAGGGAATCATATAGTCGGCCCAGTCCGACTTTATTACTTTCCTTACTGGTTTTTATATAGAACTTTGAAATTTTGTACACCCATCCTCATTATGGATTGGCACCCAACACCTAGCCTTGTCAGGAAAGATCTTCATGAGCCTCTAAAGCAGTATTGAATTGTATTCACACTGATGTAGTTGAGAAAGCAATTCAAGAATACTTGAGTTAATGCAATCCTCGAAAAACACCTGTCTACGATTGCAGCAGAATAACAGCAGCTACCACAACAAACCAGAGTAGTCTTGGCACAACTGAGATCTGGATGGTATAGCCGCCTTAATTCATATTGGGCACGAATCAATGGTACGGTGGCCACTATCTGTCCGGCATGTGGTAATGGTCCATATGTAATGCTACACCTCTTCAACAGCCCAGCCAAACCCACTCATCTTACACCATCGTCACTTGGGACACAACCGGTACAGATCGCAGCCTCTTTGAATCCGATGTTAAGAGCAGAACCACATTAAAGAGAAAATACACAGCAGTATAAGCTACTACAGAAACAATAACACCGAGGATATTTAGCATTACAAATATAATATATTGGTCGACGTTTCGGTATGGGGGGGTAGTGAGTGTTTCTACCAACAATTATGAATATAGACCCACGGTTTGGTATGGCCTTCATATAACAGGACAGGACGAATTTCCCCAAATTAAAGATTTCTCCAACGAATTGGTTGCAATTTGATATGCCGGCTTTTAATTTGTGATAAATCGTCATATCAAAAACTATCAATATCGGGCCACGTTTAGATATAGCGGTTCTCCCAATTTTGGGTATTTTGTGGATTTCAGACACATTTTTCATTCGAAATGACTAATTTGAGATTTTGGGTTCTAATTGGGTGGTGAATAATCATACCAAAAACATCAATATAGGTCCATGTTTAGGTATAGCCCCCATATAACCTCAAAATACCGCAAATTGGATGTACAATTCTCAATATTTTGAGGACTTTAAAAAACTACAGTATAAGTTACTACAGAAACAACAACACCGAGGACATTTAGCATTACAAATAGAATATTTTAGTCGACGCTTCGGTATGGCTCCCATATAACGATACGGACCCGTTCATGGTATTTTTGGGGGGTAGTGAATGTTTCTATCAAAAATTATGAATATAGACCCACGGTTTGGTATGGTCTTCATATTACAGGACAGGACGAATTTCCCCAAATGGAAGATTTCTCCACCGAATTGGTTGCAATTTGATATGTCGGCTTTTTATTGGTGATAAATCGTCATATCAAAAATTATCAATATCGGACCACGTTTAGATATAGCGGTTCTCCCAATTTTCGGTATTTTGTACATCAATATATCAATATAGGTCCATGTTTAGGTATAGCCCCCATATAACCTCAAAATACCAAAAAATGGGGGTACAAATTTCGATATTTTGAGGATTTTAAATAACTTTATCATCCTAAATATCTCAAATTTGATATTGCGGGTTCTCATTTTGTGAAAAACTTTCCAAGTGAAAATTATCATTACCGGTCCACGTTTATATAAAGGCCACATATAACAATACCCCAAATTTTCGGAATTTTAAAATTTTCAGACACATTTTTCTTCCGAATTGGCTCTAATTTGATGTTTTGGGTTCAAAATTTCGGCTCATATTTGAATATAGCCCACAAAATATAAAGGAGCCCAGTGCCATATTGGTCATTTTGTAGATTTTAGTAGTTCGGATGCAGAAAATAGTTCCATAGGTCCATGTTCCACAATAGTCTATTTTCGGTATTCTCAAGGCTTTAGACGCATTATTTATACTCGTATACGTATTATAGTGTACCGATTTTCAACCAAATTGGCTGTAAGTTTCTCTATCAAATTTCACTACCAAAGATTATTAATAGTGACCAAAGTTTCAGGATAGCCCTCATATTATGTTGGGGAAAAAGAAATCCATTATAAAAATGTCGATAAAACCGGAGAAATTATCGAAGTTGACCGACATGTTAGCAGTCGTAACATCGCCCAGGAGGTAAAAATCGACCAACAAAGCTGGAGATGAGAAATGGGTCACATACGATAACCCTGTGCCAAAACGATCGTGATCAAAGAGCGGTGAAGCACATTAAACAGTGGCCAAACCAGCATTTGATGCATTTGATGAAACTGGAAGGGGATTATTTATTATGAGTTTTTTCCATATGACCAAACGCTAAATTCTGATCTCTACTCTCAACAACTGGATCGTTTGAAGATAACAGTTGATCAGAAACGGCCAGAATTGGCTAATAGGAGAGGTATCGTGTTCCACCAGGACAACGCTTGGCCACACACATCTACATTGACCCGCCAGAAACTTCGGGAGCTTGGTTGGGAAGTTTTAATGCTTCCGTCATACAGTCCGAACTTGGCACCAAGCGATTATCATATTTTTCTTGCATTGAAAAATGTCTATAATGATAAAAAATTGGTATCTAGGCCGGATTGTGAAAATCGACTATAAGAGTTTTTTGCAAATAGAGTGCAGGACTTTCATGAGAGAGGCATTTTTAAAACGGTGCATTTTTGGCACAAATCGGACATTCCGAAGCATGTTAAATAAAGTCCTATAGTTCATATAAAAATAATGGATTTCTTTTTCCACAACCTAATATATTTTTTACCCAGCCATTTCGGTGGGTAAATGCGTCCTTCAAGAAACTGGAATTCAAAGTTAAATTTTGCACCAAAATGTGGATCCATGAAAATATATACCGCAGAAAAATGGAGAATACAATGTGAAGTAGGAATGGTTTTCTGGTATAGCCTGACATAGATTTTCTTCAATGAGATTAACTAATGGTCTTATATAAGACGATCTTTCGGTTTTCTATATGAAGATCTTCTATTCTTCTATAAGAATACTTTCTGGCATTCTATAAGACTATCTTCTTGGTATCTGCAAGAAAAACATACTAATTTCAGATCATCAACAAGAAGACCTTGGGTCTTCTGTAAAACAAAAAATACTTTTTTGTTATCAATGGGAAGATTTTTGGGTTGTAGTAGTATTCTCCTAAACCCTTCTAGTCATCTAGGATTTTTAAATATTTTAGGTGTTGGTTAAATTAAAATAAAAATGGCTAAAGGGGTATCCGGCGAAAAGTTCGAAGTGTTGCAAATTTAATATACACTTTGTCTTATGGAGGTAAATATAGGTATATAAACTTTGTATCTCGCTGTTATAAGTGTATCGTTTCAGTACCTTAACATCTTATCATAAGCTCACAATGATCTGATTTGCAAAAATCAGTTTGATTCTTATCTCAAATATCCATATGTTAGCAAATCTAATTAGAAAATATTTCAACTATTATTAATATGCAATTGGAAAACAAAGAGATACGGAACAGTCCTACAGCAAAAACAAATCAAAGTTTACGAACAAACATCAACAATATTTAATAAAAAAATTAAAATCTAATTATTGAAACAATAATACCAAGGGGTGCAACACATTTTATCGGAAATTCTACAGCTATGTCGTAGTGGTGATTCTGATGACGACAAAGTTGAACTTAATGTTTGCTCTTAGCGTGGTGTGCCATAAAAGCCATAGCTATGTAGAAGGTGCGAGTACAGAAACCAATATACGATAAAATAATAAAAAAACAATGATGTGATAATACATATTTTTGTATATAAAATAAAACATACGTACATATGCCATTTGAGTAATAAAGAAAGTGTGTAAATAAGATACGAAGCGGTGAGGTAGGGATGTATATAGTATAGCTACATTATCTGAAGATAAACCGATAGTCAACGAATTCATATAAAAAATAAGAAAAAAGCCAAGTTGACATTATTGTTGGCGGATTTAAAATAACTAGAAACACCTGTAGAAGTCAAATTTAAATATGGCCACAAATAATTTATTAAAAAAAAAATTAATAAAAAATATTTTATCGTATATGAACTTTCGATAATTTCATAACATCCGAGTGAATATAGTCAGATTTGACAAGCAATGAGAATACCAAATTACAGACAATGCGGATGAAATACGTGTCCAAAATTCCCCAAAATAACGAAAAATGGGGGGCGGGGGTATCTTTATATTAGGTTGGGGAAAAATGAAAACCATTATCTTTATATGAAATATAGGACTTTATTTAACATGCTTCGGAATGTCCAAGTATGTACCGTTTTGTTGTATGATTTGTTGCCATTTTAAAGGTAACTTCATAATGCCTCTCTCATAGAAATCCTGCTCCCTATTAGCAAAAAATCTAGTAGTCGATTTTCACAATCCACACTGGATACCAATTTTTTATCAATAAAGAAATTTTGCAATGCAAGAAAAAAACCAGTAAGGAAAGTAGTAAAGTCGGACTGGCCCGACTATATGATACGCTTCACCACTTTGGGTATATTCTACATATGTATCCTAACAGCAGACGCGTTTTTGTTATATATTTATATCTGAACCGATTTCAGGGAAACATCATTTTAGACTTAATCCAGTACCCTATACCAAAATTCGTGCAAATCGAAAGATATATAGGGTCTTTGGTGCACCAATTACCATAAAGGGGATGAAAAAATATATGGGAGCTGTATCTAAATCTGAACCGATTTTCACGAAACTTGGCAGACATCATTCTCGATTTTATTCATTACTCTGTGGACTATTTACCTAAAATTGTGCGAAATTATATATGGGAGCTATATTTAAATCTGAATCGATTTTCACGAAACTTTGCTCACATCATTCTAGACTTAATTTAAAAGCTGTGCCCAATTTCGTGTAAATCGAAAGATATATAGGGACTTTGGTACACAATTTACCTAAAATCGGGCAAAATTATATATAGGAGCTATATCTAAATCTAAACTTATTTTCACGAAACTTTGCTCACATCATTCTAGACTTAATTTAGTACGCTGTGCCCAATTTCGTGCAAATCGAAAGATATATAGGGACTTTTTTACATAATTTACCTTAAATCGGACGAAGATGTATATGGAAGCTATATCTAAATCTGAACCGATTTTTCCCCATTTCAATAGGGTTCGTCCTTGGGCAAAACAAATGCGCTGTGCCAAATTTCATCCAATTCGGATCATATATGCGACCTGTACTTTGTTTACAATTTAACATGGACAGACGGACATGCATAAATCGAAAGTGATTCTATGCATATTCTCAAAAGGAACCATGGGTCTATCTCGATTATTTTTGCCTGTTACAAGCATATGCACAAAGACATAATACACTGTACCACAGGTGAAGGGTATAATGGTAATAGTTAGGTGCCAAGACCGCACAGTATGGCGGATGCATTAAAACTTCCCAACCAATCTCCCGGAGTTTCTGGCGAGTCACTGTAGATTTGTATGGACTAGCGTTGTCCTGGTGGAACACGACACCTCTCCTGTTGGCCAATTCTGGCCGTTTCTGTTAATTGTAAATGGTTTCAAACAGTTTTATGGTTGATTTTTAGCTCCTGGGCGATGTTACGACTGCTAACATGCCGGTCAACTTTGATCATTTCTCCTATTTCATCGACAGTTTCGACCTACCTTTCGGCCTACCTGTGCGAGGTGCACCTTTAACATGAAAAATTCCTGAACGGAATCTACGAACCATAAACACCATCGGAAGCATAAACACCATTCACAATTTTAGTCGCTTGGCTTGCATTTTCGCCTATGTCAAAGAAAAACTTTAAAATGTACCGAATTTTCTCTTTATTCACTTCTATTTTTAACACCTCACAACTGAATGCCCCAAACAAAAAACAGAAAAATCATTTTTTATTGCGAAATGCCACCCATGCAACGGTCATAAATCTGAAATTATTTGATCGATACTTTACGAGAATTCTATCAGTACAGCCATCTGCCGAAAAGTAATGGATTTCTTTCTTTTTCCCCAACCTAATATTTCCACAAAAACATCATCTATCCTGCCCTGAAATTATTTGATCGATACTTTACGAGAATTCTATCAGTACAGCCATCTGCCGAAAAGTAATGGATTTCTTTCTTTTTCCCCAACCTAATATTTCCACAAAAACATCATCAATCCTGCCCTGTTTTCGGCATATTTGAATTAAATTTCATCATGTCGATGTTCGGACATTTGTAACTACACCAGAACATTTGTCATCCCTTTACCCACAGTCTTTTTTCCATACAACCTACAATATTTTTCTTCCATGGTATACAACTGCATATTGTGCAATCTTAGGAAGTTAAGGAGGTGGATTTGAAAGCTAAAACAATTGAGAGGGCTCAAATCCCAGCCGGCCTGAAGCTAATTTTTAGAGTTTTATGCTTCTATTGCGTTAAATACGTTATTATTTGCTTTTATTCCGGCTAATTAGAGGCTTATTCTCTTTAAGCTTGTCCTAGGTGATAGGGCTGCCATTTATGGGTGCCTAGAACCAATGCCTCCTTGAATTTTGTTCTATGGTTGTGGTCTTTGCTTATTTTGTGTTGTCGTTTTTCTCTGGGTGTTGATGCCGAGGTTGGTTATTAGAAGGTCAGTGGGCTTTGGATACGGATAAGACTTTTTGAAATTATTCGAAAATCACATTGAAAGAAGTTTTCTTCTGATTGTATAAATAGCTGATTCATTGAAGATGGCGCTACTTTAACAATGTTTATTTTTCAATCGCCATAGTGAGGACAGAGGTCTTCCACAAAGCATATCCATTTTACTCGGTTAGTCCTTGTGTTAGGTACGTTAATATTTGTTTCTATTCCAGTTAAGTAGATGATGGATTCTATGTAATAGGACTGACATCTATCGTTGTCTAGAAACAACGCCTCCTTGATTTTTGCTGCGGTTGGAGTACTTGCTTATTTTATGTTGTCATTTTCCTGGTGGAGTTTGTCTAGACTCTTTTTGAAAATATTCGAAACTCACTTGGAAAAAGTTTCCCTCTGACTGTATAAATAGCTTACTCATTGAAGATGGCGCTATTTCAATAATGCTTATGTTTTAAGCGTCATAATGAGGACATAGGTCTTCCACAAAGTATATCGTTCATACTCGATTAGTCCTCGTTTAGATACGCCCTGTTAAGTAGATGATTGTCTACAGCTGGACAATCATCTACTTAACAGGTAATAGAACTGCGATCTATCGTTGCATAGAAACTTTATTTTTTGTACAGTGGTTGTGGCCCTAGCTTATTTCGTGTTACCATTTTCCTATTCATTCTCAAGCCCTTTTTTGTGTTAATGACGAGGTTGGTTATTAGATGGTCAGGTACATTTCATCTGGAATATATGTAGGACTCGAAAATCACTTGGAAAAAAATTTTCCTCTGACTGTATAACTAGCTGATTCATTGAAAATTGCGTTATTTCAATAATGCTTATTTTTCAAGCGTCATAATGAGGACATTCTTATCAGAGTAACTTTACTTCTCCCCCCAAAAAAGAATCGTTTTCCAATAAATATGTATATATGCCACATAGCAAAATATTTTTTTTTATTTCTGAACTTTTATTAAAACACCACCCACCATCATCACCCTAACTAACTAATTAACGTTCATATAAAGTAAATAGGGATGTGGTGGATGGGGATAGGAAGAGAAGTTCTGGTTATATACTTTGATAATGCAAAAAATAAGTATCCTCATTCCTATTACGGAGCCTAGTTATCTATCCCCACTGTATTACTGGCACTTCATATCTCCATTTATTGATTGATCTTATCTATGTGCCACTTTGCTTATCACCCTCAATTTTTTTTTTGTCCTAAAAATAGTCGTCCTATAGGCCATAGTTACAACGGGGTTCAAAAACAGTTTGTGGAAGGGGGTTTATGTGGAGCACTTCCACCTATATATAAGGCAGATCACCTTTGGGATTAGATTCATTTGCATAATTTTAACAGTTACGTTTAGGGAAATTTGTTGCTGCGACCAATTAACCAGCCTGCCTGTGAACCAAACCCGCATTAGTTTTGCTCGGAAACAAAATTTAATTGCCAAGTTTTTTTTTGTGTGGTGTTTTAAAAAAAGTGGCTTTGTGTGACCTGAATATATCGCCTTTTGTTTGTAATTTTTGTAAAATGAGTCGAACAGCAAAAACTAAAAATAAAAACTGAAAGACAAAAAAACGTGTAAAAGTTGTAAAATATTTAAAAAATGGGGATTTTTTCATTTGGCAATTATTTCAAAAATGTTTTTTTGTTCTTTCGTCAACACTAATACACCTCACCTACACCTATCTATCTGTTATTATTACGATGGTGTATTTGTCAAATAGAAATTAGTCGTGCCTAACTTGTAATTAAAAGGAGATAAGTTCGGTAAACCACGTCATTTCGATGTACAAAAAAAGGTAAGTTTCATGTGAAAAGTTAATGTGTAAAAATTATAGCAAAATCGGTATTAGCACGGCAACTGATAATACAATACTATCCAATATGGTGCAACGTGGTTTCTGCCATATTGTAGTTTTAGGATCGGATTTGGTGTCAATTGTTAATGTTAATTACGATATAAGGACAAAATAAATGTAGACTAAAAATTAATTATTATTCGGTACCTAGGCTTTGAAATTTTAATATGTTATAAAATCTAATGGAAAATATCAAAAATGGGGAAAATATTTTCGAAAAATCTACGATGTAAGGATTTACAAGAACATTTTCAATAGAATCAAGAAATTGTTACAAAAATTCTGCTACCCCAGATACTCCAATTTTTCGGTATCTATGCCTACACCTTTTTCAAATGTTATTCAAAACATTTCAATTGCAATTCGAGAATTTCATTTGCAATTCGAAAACTCAATTTGCAGGTCATACCATTTCACTTGTAATTCGAGTATGTAATTTGTAATTCACAACGTTTCATTTGTAATTTTAAACTTTTCGTATGAAATTCAAAAAATTCCATTTGAAATTTAAAAAAATTCATTTGTAATTCGAATATTTCCCTTTGAATTTCGTAGAGTTTCATTTGAAATTCAAAGAAATCCATTTAAAATTCAAAGAATCAAATTTGAAATTCATAACATTTCACTTGTAATTCATAAAATTTCGGTTGTAATTCATAACAATTCATTTCAAATTCATACATATTCCTTGTGTGTTACCAATAATAATTATTTTTTAAAATTAAATGTTATGAAAAACAAATAGAATGTTATATATATTTGAAATCAAATGTTAAGAATTTCAAATGGAATTATTTAAATTTCAAATGGAATTTTATTAATTTCAAGAGGAATTTTATAAATTTCAAATGCAATACTTGGAATTTCAAATGGAAGTTTATGAAATTCAAAATTCTATGAATTTCGAAAGGTATTCTATGAATTACAAATGAAATTCTCTGATATGTTATGAATTGCAAATGGAATTCTCGAATTGCAAATTATATGTTGTGAATTACAAATGGAATTCTCGAATTACATTTGATATGTTTTGAATAACATGTGAAAACGGTGTAGAATAAATCAGGAATGGGAAAATAAAGAAAAGTTTTCGAAAAATCTATGCTTAAAGAAATTGCTACAAAAACTCTTACTTACAGGTGACAGAACTTTCGTTCCATAAGCCGAGCTTAAAAAAGATTTCCAGTCCCGTCGGTCTTTTGAGCATGTTCGGCAATGTTCTCTTCCACTTGATCTTTCCATCTTATTTGTGGCCTTCCCCTTCTGCGTGAACCATCAGCTGGTTCGCTTTTATATGCCTTTTGGGCTGGGGGATCTTCATCCATTCTCACAAAATGACCTAGCCAGCGACTACGTTGGCTGCTCAATACGTCTAACAATGCCGATGTCCGAGAATAGCTGGTACAGCTCATGCATCATTCGACGACGATATTCACTGTCGACACATATCGCCCCATAGTCCTTTCGGAGCATTTTTTCTCTCAAACACTCTAACAGCTGGATCATCTGCTTGCCCAAATACCCATGCTTCAGATCCACACAACAGCACGGGTAGTATCAGCATCCTATAGAGTGTGAGTTTGGTCTGGCGAGAGGTGGCGTTGTTTCTGATGAATTGCTTACTCAGACCATAGTAGCATTTGTTGGCCAACACTATTCACCTCCGAATTTAAAAACTGATGTCATTAGTTTTATTTATGCGGGTTCCAAGGTATATAAAATCTTTGACTACCTCGAAGCTGTAGTTCTCAAGTTCCACAGTTGGTCCGAATCTACTGGACGTCTCACGCGTTGATACCATCCGTTTGGTCTTCTCGCCATTTACTGTCAGACCCACTTTGGCAGACTTTTTCACAAGGTTGCTGTTACCGATCGCAATGTACGACCCATTATATCGATGTGATTGGCGTAGGCGAGTAACATGTGTTGTTTGGTGTACAGAGTGACACCTTTGCCTCTCGTATGGACTTTCACACGACAAAGTGTCACCTTGTCTGAATTCTCGTTCGGCATTGAAGGGTCCTTTCCTTTCCGACTTTAACTTCTGACCTTGCGTCACTTTAAGTTATCCTGCGTAGGCATATGAATTTTGCAGGAATTTCGAACGTAGACATGGCTTTAAACGCCTCTGAACGGATAGGACTGTCGAATGCGGATTTATAGTCGACAAATGGGTGGTATGTGTCGATGTGTTTTTCGGGGGTCTTTTCCAGGATTTGGCGCAAAGTGAAAATCTGGTCAATGGTGGATTTACCAGGTCTTAAGCCGCATTGGTATGACCCAATAATGTAATTGAACATTGGCTTCAGTCGGTCGCACAGCACGCAGGGTAGCACTTTATATGCGATGGGAAGAAGTCTGGTTCCTTTATAGTTGGCACATATCGTCATGGCTCCTTTTTTGTGCTCGGAACACAGGAGGCTGAGGTTTCAATCATTGGACATGCATTCCTCTAGCCATCAGTCTTGAATAGTTTGGGTGGTAACGCATCGGCGCCAGCTGCTTTATTATTCTTCAGCCGATTGATTGCTAGCCAAGATGTGGCTCCTGATCGTACCACGGGTTTCTTGATGATGATCTTTGGTACCCAATTTTTGTTTTTGCTGCAGTTTGTAGGGAGTGGGCAATTCTTTGCCATGGTGCTTCTTTACTATTAACGGGACAAGAAGTGCTTTCGTCAAACAGGTGGGTAGGTTGAGCAGAGTAGGCCAGGGCTACCTGTTGTGTTTGCAGCTTTTCGACGTCGAGTTTCCGTGCGGTGTTAGATCGCTCCTTTGCTGCTACATTAATACGAATTTGAACCTTGGCTGCTACAAGGTAATGGTCCGAATCGATATACGCTCATCGGATCGATCAAACGTCTAAAACGCTGAATTAATGCCTTCCGTCTATCACAACATAATCGATTTGATTTCTCGTTCATTGATCAGGAGAAATCCAGTTGGCCTTGTGTATATCGAGATGTTTGAATCTGGTGCTGCTAAGTACCATGTTTTTGCTGCGGCGAAATCAATCAACCTCATGCCGTTGTCGGATGTTTCTTCATGGAGGCTGAATTTTCCGACGGTGTGGCCAAAAATATTTTCCCTTCCGATTTTTGCATTAAAATCTCCTAACAGAATTTTAATGCCCATGGCCAGGGCATCGGTCAGCAACGTATACAGGATTTCATTTCGGGGGGACCCGGTAGTACAAAATGAAAAAATTCGCTGTTGCAAACATAAATTTACTGCCAAAAAAATAATTTTGAGGGGGTGCAGCGTACGTCCCAGGCAGCGGTCCCCCCTCTACGTACGTCCCTGGCAACGGTTTCAAGGCGCTCGTAAAATATGTTTTTGGTCTGCTGGACGCATGGGCGCAAATAAGACTGATGTAGAAGAACTTCGCTTTTATATATAATCCGTATAAATTCCCTCATCTACTGGAGTGAATCTGGGGACGAGGTCTTTTATTCTCCTGTTAACCTTAACCATAAATCCGCTGCCAAATTCATGTCCCGCTGCCAAATAATACAGGGCGTAATCATTTGATTTACTTACGCCAGTCCCTTTCCATCGCATTTCCTGTAAGGCAATAATATCGGCTTTGTACTTCTTGAGTACATCCGCCAAGGCGAAAACTGCGCCTGTTCTGCGCAGCGTTCGCACATTCCAAGTGCAGATTCGCAGATCAGCTCACTATTTCTCTCATTGAGTGACAAATCAATAATTTATATATCTTTAAAAATTATCATATCTTTTGAGCAAAAAAAAAAAAAAAAAAAATTTCACAAAATATATTTTTCAAATATGTGCGAATGTATGTCGTCATTCATGCTTGATGTTATAAAAATATTGAAAGACCTATTTTATGGCAATGTATCCCCCCTTTTGATACCAGCATAACATTTCTGAGAATGTCTAATCGGCTGAGTGCCTTAAAACATCGTTTTGATAAGTGGGGCGAATGAATGCACCAGGCGATAAGTAACTTGTGAAAATTGCATACCTACCTATATAACTTATGTTTTGGATCGGCGTTGCCTCCTCACTCCACACGTACATCCATCGATCCATCCATCTAAGTTTTATGTTTGTAGAAGTAAACAAATGCAGTCATTTTGTGTCGCAAATGGTGTGGCGTAAATAGTCTAACACTATTACTTAAGAATATGTATTTGGGTGTGTGTGTGTGCATGTGTTTGGCGAAAATGTGTGGAAAATTTATGTTGCATTTAATTTTGTTTTAATAATAGGGGTATTCACGAAATACAAACCATCAATTATGAAAAAATTAAATTTTTAAAGACTAAAATTATACCGACTTAGATATAATTTTTGACAGTATGACCTGACACTTCTTAGACCTTGATGGGACATATTGTCAGACTCAGTTGGAAATTTTGGAATTAAGAGATCTAAAAACATTCGAGGGAAAACAAAAAAATATTGTGCAATATAAAAAATTTAAATAAGAGATTTTCGATTTTCAAATTTTCCCAGTGAAGGCCTTCAAATTTCTTTGCAAAAAAAAAAAAAACAAAGTACAACAACACATTTAATTAGCCATGTTTGTAGACAAATTAACAAACATTGGTAATTAAATGAAGGTCGCCGTAGCCGTCTGTCTGTTAATGTGGCGATCGAATATGTTGATGATATTGTTCGTACGTGCTTCTTCTTCGCAAAAAAAAAAAACAGACATAAATACATACATATATTTGCACAAAAATTATGTCATTCTATGTGTTCCACTTTGTTTCACAAAAAATGTTATTTGCAAATATAACAACTTGTTAGGAAAATAACAACTTGAGCATAGGTAATGAAACCCCTCCTGGCTGTGGAACGGAAATGCATGCACCGACCAGGGGCAATTTGTCTATGGGAAAACAAAACTTGGATACTGATATCATTGTTATGGGAATTTTCAGATAGAGTTGTTCCCAGTTTAGGGTATGGTTTTGGGGGATAGGTTTTGAAATATTTTTGGCAATGGAAAGTGTGACTGTGATATAAAGTCGTGACAGGGAAGATCAATAAACAGTAATTCTACTTTAAATGGCCCTAGAAAAAACTCTTCCCTGAAAATCCAAATTCCTGTTGGATCTTCAAAAATATTGCTTAAAAATGTCTGTCAGGATATTCTATTAAAATTTTAGTTTTTTAAAAAATGTCCAATTTGAAAGACCATTTTCGGCGATATTGTCTTCGACTTGATCTTTCCAATGTATTCTTGGCCTTTCCCTTCTGCGCGAACCATCAGTTGGTTCACTTTTATATGCCATTTGGGCTGTGGCATCTTCATCCATTCTCGCAACATGACCTAGCCAACGTTGTCGCTGCAGCTCAATATGTCTAACAATGTCGATGTCCGAGAATAGCTGGTACAACTCATGGTTCATTCGACGGCGATATTCACCGTCAACGCAGATCGGCCCATAGATCTTTCGGTGAATTTGTCTCTCAAACACTCCAAGAGCTGCCTCATCTGCTTCGGTAAGTACCCATGCTTCAGATCCGTATAACAGCACGGGTAGTATCAGCGTCTTGTAGAGTGTGAGTTTGGTCTGGCGGGAGGTGGCCTTGCTTTTGAGTTGTTTGCTCAGACCATAGTAGCATCGGTTGGCCACTACTATCCTTCTCCGAATTTCAAAACTGATGTCATTCGTTTTGTTTATGGCGGTGCCAAGGTATATAAAATCTTTTACTACCTCGAAGCTGTAGTTCTTAAGTTCCACAGTTGGGTCGAGTCTACTGGACGTCTTGCGCGTTGATACCATCAGCTTGGTCTTCTCGCTGTTTACTGCCAGATCCACTTTGGCAGACTCCTTCTCAATTTGTTCAAAGGTGGCTGTTACCGCTCTCAATGTTCGGCCCGTTATGTCGATGTCATCGGCGTTGGCGAGTAACATGTGTTATTTGGTGTACAGAGTGCTATTTCTGTTCACTTTTGCCTCTCGTATGACCTTTTCCAGCAGGATGTTAAAAAGGTCACACGACAAACTATCACATTGTCTGAATCCTCGTTCGGCATTAAAGGGCTCCGAGAGGTCCTTTCCAACTTTAACTGTTGATCATGTGCCTGTTAAAGTTATCCTGCATAGCCGATATAATTTTGCAGGAATGCCAAACGCAGACATGTCTTTATACACCTCTGAACGGATAGGGCTGTCGAATGCGGCTTTATAGTCGACGAATAGGTGGAATGTGTCGATGTGTTTTTCGTGGGTTTTTTTTCCAGGATTTGGCGCAGAGTGAAAATGTGGTCAATGGTGGATTTGCCAGGTCTGAAGCCACATTGGTATGGTCCAATAATGTCATTGACCATTGGCTTCAGCCTTTCACACAGTACGCACTTTATATGCGATGGGAAGGAGACTTATTCCTCTATAGTTGGCACATATCGTCTTGTCTCCTTTTTTGTGCACAGGACACAGGATGCTGATGTTCCAATCATTGGGCATGAATTCTTCTAGCCAAATTGTACTAATCAGCTGGTGCATGTTCCTTACCAGCATCTGACCACCAGTCTTGAATAGTTCGGCTTGTAACCCATCGGCACCTGCTGCTTTATTATTCTTCAGCCTATTGATTGCTATTCTGAATTCATCTTGGCTAGGTGGTATACACTCTATACCGTCATCTATTATTGGTTCTGGGGTATCCACTTCACTGCTACTATTTGATACCAGAAGTTTCTCAAAATGCTTCTTCCAGATCCTGAGCACGCTGTATGTATCTGTCACCAGCCTTCGGTTTGGTGTTTTACCCGTTGGTAGAATTTTCGGACTTCAGTCTGACTCCTGTACATCTCAATTTGCTCACGCTCACGTTTTTCTTGCTTTTATTGCGTTTCTCCTCTATCCTTTTCTCCCGATAGTTCTCCATCGTATTACGTGTTGCTACTATTCGCAGGGTTACCCTATAGGCTGCGTTTTTCACATCAGTAGCATTATGACACATCTGATCGTACCACGGATTTCTTGATGGTGGTCGTCTTTGGTACCCAAGTGTTGCTTTTGCTGCAGTTTGTAGGGAGTGGGCAATTCTCTGCCATTGAGCTTCTATATTATTATCAGGACAAGGGGTGCTTTAGTTAGTCAAGCAGTTGGGTAAGTTGAGCGGAGTAGGCTTCTGCTATCTGTTGTGTTTGTAGCTTGTCGACGTCAAATTACCGTGTTAGCGAACACTGCGCCTGTTCTGTACAACGTGTACACATTCCAAGTGCAGATTCGCAGATCGTGGTACTTTATACGTTTCCGGGTGTCGTCAATATTAGGGGGGTTTAGTTTTGTTTGCTTTTTCATAGTAGGTTGGATTTTCCGAGAGTGGGCAACTAACCCGACGCCTCAACCCATTTTTTATAGATATTATGGGTGAACTCGCGGCTCATATTAGCTCACTATGAAAATAGCTACCCCAGGTGGCACCGCGGGGAGGTCAGTGTCCACAATTGAGATGAAAGAGGGGCCAAGATAAGCCTCTTGTAGTCCCGGAAAAAAATATTCTTTAAAAAATCCACGCCTCTTAGAGTCTTTCAAAAAATATTCTTTAAAAAATCCTGTAATGAAATATGCCTTCTAACTTTGATGACCTTGAACGGTATAAAATGAAAATATATTATATTTCTTTTTCTCATCTCTACATGTTTCAATATTTATTTTTTTCGATGTCAGATTTCTTATCTTGCAGTTAACAAAAAACCATGCAATTATCTGCAATGACATAGTGTGACTGATTTTTTTTTCGTGTTTTGTTTAATAGTTCAGGTGTAACGATCAATCTCTCTTTCGGCTATCCGGTGATGAACATTTAAAAATAGATTTGTATTCGGAATAATTTTTAGGTCAATATGTTGCAGTGGTTGGCGGCAGAACACATGTTGCAGTGTGGCATGTCACAATTACCTTGACTACAATTACAATTTTCTAACTTTGGTGTATTTTTCTGCTTTTCATTTTCATTCCATGCTAAATGACATGTGTGTGTGTGAGTTTTCCATTGTTTACTGTTGATTATTAAATAATTATTAATTTGAACAACAACAACAAAAATGGTAACCTCTATTTTCAATTTTTTTTTGTTTGTTCTCAAAATTATTTAGACCCTAACAAGCCACCAGGTTGTTTTTTTTGTCCTGAATTCGGTAGAGGGTTCTCAGCTGCAAAAACAAAAAAATTGCCACAATTTGTGGTGGCTAACCGGCCTATCTGGCTGCCTGGCTGGCCATAGCTCCATTGTTTTGGAAGTTGACCAAGTTTTTTTTCTCTATTTCAAAATTATTTTTAGCTGAATTCTAAGCTATTACCCTCACCCCCTTCCTTCCCTGCGTTTACTTTCAGCTATTGAGCTGTAATCACATTTGTTTTTTTGTTGTTGCTGTTGTCTATTTTTTTAGTGATGGCCCTTTGGACATAACAACGTTTTGTTGTTGTAATTTGTGACATGTGCATGTCTAATGTCATATTTTTGTTCGTTGTTCTCCAAATGCCATTTGCAACCGAATTATTGTTTTATATTGTCATATAATTGCAATTATTGTTGTTGCTGTTGTTCAATGTAGTTTTCCATTACACAAGGTCCCGTCCGATTCCGATTCGCTGGCTGGTTGGCTGGCTTACGACATTGCACGAAATGCATGAAAAAGTGACATTTTACGCTTGAAATGTTATTGTTGTAATCGAAAAGAATTATTTGTGGGAGGTTGTATTAATAGATAATATCGATAAACCCTCAAAAATCTATGACTTTAAAAACACTAAAAAAAATTATTCAATTTTTTTAATCCAAGCCTCAGATAGTCCCTGTAAAAATAGTCCTTAGAAAAAAAATTCTTTCAAAAATCCACGCTTTTGGTAGTCCTTGAAAAAATATTCTTTGAAAAATCCACGTCTTTGGTTGTCCATGAAAAAATATTCTTTAAAAAATCCACGCCTCTTATAGTCTCTGAAAAAATATTCTATAAACAAGTAAAGAAAGTAGTAAAGTCAGACTGGGCCGACTATATGATACCCTTCACCACTTTGGGCATATTTCTCCAACCTATCCTATCTTTAATGTCATTCGAGCAGATTTAGAGCCTTCTGCGTAACATGGGGAAATTTAAGGAAAACGATTTATAGCAAAATTGATACACGCTATTCGGTACGCCGCGTTGTTAAAAATAAAATCTATATGTGGGAGCTATATATAAATCTGAACCGATTTTCACGAAAATTAACACGTATTTTTCTAGACTTAATTAAGTACGCTATGCCAAATTTTGTGCAAATCGAAGAATATATATAGGGACCTTGGTGCACCATTTGCATAAAATCGGACGAAAAAATATATGGGAGATATGTCGACTCATTCTAGACTCAATTCAGTACCCTATGCCAAATTTCGTGCAAATCGAAGGATACAAAGGGACTTTGGTGCACTATTTACCGAAAATCGGATGATATATGGTAGCTATATCTAAATCTGAACCGATTTCCACGAAATTTAACACACATCATTTTAGACTTAATTCAGTACGCTGTGCCAAATTTCGTGCAAATCGAAGGATATATAGGGACATTGGTGTATCATTTACATTAAATCGGACGAACATATATATGGGAGCTATAACGAAATCTCCGCCGATTTTCCCGAAACTCACTACTCATCATTCTAGACTCAATTTAGTACGCTAAGCCAAATTTTGTGCAAATCGAAGCATATAAAGGGACTTTGGTAGACCATTTACCTAATCGGGCGAAACTATATATGGGAGCTATATCTAAATCTGAATCGATTTTCGCGAAACTTAGCACACATTATTCTAGACTTAATTCAATACGCTATCCCAAAATTTGTGTCAATCAAATGATTTTCAGGGTCTTTGGTGCACCATTTACCTAAAATCGGGCGAAACTATATATGGGAGCTATATCTAAATCTGAACCGATTTTCACGAAACTTAGCACACATAATTCTAGACCTAATTCAGTAGGCAATACCAAATTTCGTGCAAATTGAAAGATATATAGGAACTTTGATAGACCATTTACCTAAAATCGGACGAAACTATATATAGGAGCTATATCTAAATCTGAACCGATTTTCTCCAATTTCAATGGGGTTCGTCCTTGGGATAAATAAGTGCCAAATTTCATCCAAATCGGATCATAAATGCGACCTGTACTTTGTTTACAAAAATACATGGACGGACGGAGAGACGGACATGCATAAATCGACTCCGACAGTGATTCTATGCATATTCTCAAAAGGAACCATGGGTCTATCTCGATTATTTTTGTCTGTTACAAAAATATGTACAAAGACATAATACCCTGTACCACAGTGTGGTGAAGGGTATAATAAAAATTCAAGGCTATGGTAGACCATTATTTAAAAAAAAAATATTTTCTTTAAAAAATACGGTAACTCCAATAATATGTATGTATCGTATGTAATGTTGCCATGTTATGATGTTACCTGAACATTGTTCAGGCCACATTAACAATTGACTCGTGCTGTTACCAATTAAAATAAAACATAAATATAATTGTCGAACATGTCTGTGACGTTTGTGTGATTGTTGGCATTTCATTCAGTGTGCTGATAAATTTTTATAGCTCTTGTTGTTGTAGTTTTAGATTTTATGTAAATTCATGGTGGTTAAATTGTATAATTAAACAATAATTAGTTGAATTAGCTGATTACGAATGGCTTGATGGTTGAGAATAAATGGTTTGAGGTGGAATTTAAAAAAAATGTTGTTGAGGCTCTGCAACCGGGGTGGATTTTTTTTAAAGTTTGGATCCTTTCACGGGCGCGGATTTTTTAAAGGTATTCCACAAGCATATATTTTTTCAGAGACTTTGTGAGGCGTGCATTTTTTAAAATAGACTATCAGAGGCGTGGATTTTTTAAAGAATTATTTTTCAGAGACTATCGAAGTCGTGGATTTTTTAAAGAATATTTTTTCAGAGACTATCGAAGTCGTGGATTTTTTAAAGAATATTTTTTCAGAGACTATCGAAGTCGTGGATTTTTTAAAGAATTTTTTTGTAAGGTCTATCTGGCCTTTACAAGGTTTTTAAAGTTTTTTTTTAATAATTTCTGTTTTCAAATCGGCATATTTCTATGGGAAAATCTGAATAGCCCATTTTCATTTTGTATAGCATGCATGTGGAACTGCTGCATTAACATGTCAATGTTAAATAGATTAAATCGCCAACATATCCTTCAGTAGCTGTGTTCGATGATGTGTTCTACAACTGCCAATAAAACAAGCTGTAATTTGGTGATTGATAAAAAAGAACATAAAATACAGCAACAAAAAACAATTAACAAAACGGAAGCACTTTAATTTGTGTGAGAGGTTGTGGTTCGACGGACAATTGATCGGATATCAAGCTGGTAGCGAGATGGAAATACACCAACTTGAAAGGCAGTAAATCATCCAAGCTGCAAAAGCTAGAACCACCATAAAACTCCACAACACGTGGATGCCTTTGTGTGTGTGATTGTGGAGCATATGCGGATTCGAAGTGGACAACCAACCGAATGAAACCGAGATTATTTCTAAATTTATTTCTCATCACAACCGAACACTTTGAGAAACTTTGCATGCGAATCTAATGAACCACTTGGTGTATTGTTGTCGATGTTGACAACTATTAGTGGGGCTGGACGGTGGCAAGAGGAGGCAGAACGGTATGGCTGGCATTGAAACATGTGGCCAGAGTTGTTAAAATGTGTTTCCACCAACCACCACCAATTGTAATTTGAATATGGAAATTTAACAGTGATTATCTGAGATATGCATGCAAGCTCAGTAATTTGGTTTTATGTTGTTGTTGTTGCTGTATTTTTTGCCAATAACTAAATCCATGACTAATGACAATCGTTAAATAAATTTTAATTGTTATAGTTTTTATAAGTGTTTGCTTGAATAAACATTTTGGGTTTTGAAACTCTTAAAATTGCCATAAATCAGTCATAGCTCATTTCAATTGACTGAAAAAATTGAAAAGTAGTTCAATTTTTTAATAATCGAATATGGGAACATTTTTTAAAAATATATTTTTCCGCTAATTTTTAAAGCGATAATTTTTTATTTTTTTTCTAAGATCAGAAAGATATGGATTTTTTAAAGAAACAAATTTGAAAAGAATATTTTTCAGGGTCTGCCATAGGCTAGAATTTTTTAAAAAATATGTTTAAGGGTCTGCCATAGGCGTGAATTTTTTAAAGAATATTTTTTCAGGGTCTACCACAGGTTTGGATTTTTGAAAGAATATTTTTTCAGGGTCTACCACAGGTATGGATTTTTGAAAGAATATTTTTACAGGGTCTACAACAGGCATGGATTTTTAAACCATATTTTTTTCAGGCTCTACCACAGGCGTGGATTTTTTAAAGAATATTTTTTCAGCGACTTACCAGGGCGTAATTTTATTACAAAATATTGTTCAGTATCTACCACAGTCGGGGACTTTAATAATATATTTTTTCGGAGACTTCCCTTCACTTTTTTAAAAAAAAAATTGTTGAGAATTTTTTTAAAAAATCATGTTTGAGGATCTTCTACAAGCGCAGATTTTTTAAATATTTTTTTAGAGATTCCAACTTTAGCCAACCAAATAATTATTACCCACAAATAATTACAACAAATGCAACAGCAAACAATTAAATTACAACAACTCCATGTGTATGTAATTCAAATACATGACAATTCTCTGGAAGTCCCCTTACTTACATATTTCATGGGGAATGTACCATACCAATTGGTAAGCGAGCGGCAGGTGTGGCGAGGAATAGTGACCGATATTAGATAAAGATAAAATTAAACATCGAAATAAGCAAATAGTCGACTAGAATAAAATGTGTGTGTTAGACAACTAGCAAATGGTTCAAAACAATACCAGCATGGCGTGTTTCCGGTTTCAAAGCTTACACACACATACACACTCGTACAAGTGATGGCAGTGGTGACAGTAAATGTGCAAAGCGCACCCGCTTAACAAATTCTGTTTTTTTTTCGGAGTACATGTTTTCATTTTCCATTAAAGCGGGAGTTGTACATTTTCCTCCACCACTTGTTGTTGTTATTCGAGCCCGCATAGTAGTGGCTGACTCTAATTGTTGTAGGGAAAATTGTTCCTCCCTGTTCGGTAGCAATGGGTAACATTTTTTCCACCCTTTTTTGGCCAAATGCACAGAGAAGAAGACACTCTAGTAGCAGCAACCGAGCTGTAGCAGCCAACAACTACATTTAGAGTGGCTAATTACCAAATCGCTTGCCGTCAGTGTGTTTGACAACAATATTAACAATTGGCACGTGTGAGAGTGTGTATTCCCTGAAATTTTTTCTTTAAGAAATCCACAACTATTGTAGTTTTAGAAAAAAAAAAAATATTGTATAAACAACCCACTACTTTTGTAGTCCCTAAAAAACATTCTTGAAAATCCACGCTTTTTGTAGTCCCAGAAAGAAAAAAAATTATTTAAAATCCTTAAAAATTCTTTAAAAAAATCCATGCCTCAGATAGTCTTTGAAAAATAATTCTTTAAAAAAATCCATGCCTCAGATAGTCTTTGAAAAATAATTCTTTAAAAAAATCCATGCCTCAGATAGTCTTTGAAAAATTATTCTTTAAAAAAATCCACGCCTAGATAGTCTCTAAAAAATAATTCTTTAAAAAAATCCATGCCTCAGATAGTCTTTGAAAAATAATTCTTTAAAAAAATCCATGCCTAGATAGTCTCTGAAAAATAATTCTTTAAAAAATCCACGCCTCAGAGTCTCTGAAAAATAATTCTTTAAAAAATCCACGCCTCAGATAGTCTCCGAAAAAATATTCCTTAAAAAATCCACGCCTCAGAGTCTATGAAAAATAATTCTTTAAAAAATCCACGCCTCAGATAGTCTCCGAAAAAATATTCCTTAAAAAATCCACGCCTCAGATAGTCTCCGAAAAAATATTCTTTAAAAAATCCACGCCTCAGATAGTCTCCGAAAAAATATTCTTTAAAAAATCCACGCCTCAGACGGCCTCCGAAAAAATATTCTTTAAAAAAATCCTCGCCTCAGATAGTCTCTGAAAAAATATTCTTTAAAAAATCCACGCCTCAGATAGTCTCCGAAAATATATTGTTTAAAAAATCCACGCCTCGGATAGTCTCCGAAAAAATATTCTTTAAAAAATCCACGCCTCGGATAGTCTCCGAAAAAATATTCTTTAAAAAATCCACGCCTCGGATAGTCTCCGAAAAAATATTCTTTAAAAAATCCACGCCTCGGATAGTCTCCGAAAAAATATTCTTTAAAAAATCCACGCCTCGGATAGTCTCCGAAAAAATATTCTTTAAAAAATCCACGCCTCGGATAGTCTCCGAAAAAATATTCTTTAAAAAATCCACGCCTCAGAGTCTATGAAAAATAATTCTTTAAAAAATCCACGCCTCAGATAGTCTCCGAATAAATATTCCTTAAAAAATCCACGCCTCAGATAGTCTCCGAAAAAATATTCTTTAAAAAATCCACGCCTCAGATAGTCTCCGAAAAAATATTCTTTAAAAAATCCACGACTCAGACAGCCTCTGAAAAAATATTCTTTAAAAAAATCCTCGCCTCAGATAGTCTCTGAAAAAATATTCTTTAAAAAATCCACGCCTCAGATAGTCTCCGAAAAAATATTCTTAAAAAAATCCACGCCTCATATAGTCTCCGAAAATATATTGTTTAAAAAATCCACGCCTCGGATAGTCTCCGAAAAAATATTCTTTAAAAAATCCACGCCTCGGATAGTCTCCGAAAATATATTCTTTAAAAAATCCACGCCTCGGATAGTCTCCGAAAAAATATTCTTTAAAAAATCCACGCCTCGGATAGTCTCCGAAAAAATATTCTTTAAAAAATCCACGCCTCGGATAGTATCCACACCTCAGATAGTCTCCGAAAAAATATTCTTTAAAAAATCCACGCCTCGGATAGTATCCACACCTCAGATAGTCTCCGAAAAAATATTCTTTAAAAAATCCACGCCTAGGATAGTCTCCACACCTCAGATCGTCTCCGAAAAAATATTCTTTAAAAATCCACGCCTCGGATAGTCTCCGAAAAAATATTCTTTAAAAATCCACGCCTCGGATAGTCTCCGAAAAAATATTCTTTAAAAATCCACGCCTCGGATAGTCTCCGAAAAAATATTCTTTAAAAATCCACGCCTCGGATAGTCTCCGAAAAAATATTCTTTAAAAATCCACGCCTCGGATAGTCTCCGAAAAAATATTCTTTAAAAATCCACGCCTCGGATAGTCTCCGAAAAAATATTCTTTAAAAATCCACGCCTCGGATAGTCTCCGAAAAAATATTCTTTAAAAATCCACGCCTCGGATAGTCTCCGAAAAAATATTCTTTAAAAAATCCACGCCTCGGATAGTCTCCACACCTCAGATAGTCTCCGAAAAAATATTCTTTAAAAAAACCACGCCTCGGATAGTCTCCACACCTCAGATAGTCTCCGAAAAAATATTCTTTAAAAAATCCACGCCTCGCATAGTCCCCACACCTCAGATAGTCTCCGAAAAAATATTCTTTAAAAAATCCACGCCTCAGATAGTCTCCGAAAAAAATATTTTTTAAAAAATCCACGCCTCAGATAGTCTCCGAAAAAAATATTTTTTAAAAAATCCACGCCTCGCATAGTCTCCGAAAAAAATATTTTTTAAAAAATCCACGCCTCAGATAGTCTCCGAAAAAAATATTTTTTAAAAAATCCACGCCTAAGTTAGTTTCCAAAAAAATATTCTTTAAAAAATCCTCACCTTTCGTACGTGCCATAGTTGTGTCTCCCCTGCAATTAGGCATTTTAATGCTGACATATCACACATTTGTTAAACGGTTCTTAATCCACTGCCCCCTCTCCCACGTCTTGGTAAATTTTCCAAACTTTTTTTGTTTGGAAAACCATTTTTAAGTTCTATATCATGGGAATTAGAGCTCAAATGCGAGAATATGTTTGTGAATGTTACAACAATATTTACATAGGCAGTATAGATGGGAGGTAGAACATACAAACGAACCATGAATCCATCGGCCCGACCAGCCGTTCATTTATTACAACCCAATAACGTTAGACCTGCGCAGTCAGTCTGTATCTTTGCGGCTTTTGTTATTCATTTTCGTTATCACTTAGACGTTTGCTTGCTTGGTTCGTCCGTTCGTTTTTTCGGTTATTATTTGCTTTTGTATTCTTTTAATTTTTAACTTCGTTTTGGCCGTTCAACAAGTATGTGTTGAAATAATATTTTAACACTTGGGTGTTAAATGAAAATCTTGAAATTTTTGTATGTATGCACACACACTCACTCAGACTCTCATGTATATTCTCACACTTTTTTTTGAGGTTCAGCATAGAAACATCGTGATATTGTTATATACTCTAGTTTTTTAGTAGTTGAAGATTTGTTAAACATTTTTTTAAACGATATGAACTTTGCCGTCATCATCGCCGCCGATGGTGACGAATAACGCGGAAGAGTTTTGGGTTTCCAGGCCCATAACACGATATTGAAGAGAGAGAGAGAGAAACAAATTGTGTTATATTTATGTATTGAGGATAATGCCGACTAGTGTTCGAGCTTTTTTGGTTATTTGATCCATATATAATTGGGTTTGTTTTTATAAATTTCCATACGAGCAGTACATGGAAAAAAAAGAAAAATGAATGTCGTTAATGAAAAATATTATTAAATTAATCCTTTCCTTTAGTAGATAATAAAAAATACCTTAAATCAGCGTTATCTTTTGTAGCTAATGAAAAAATATTCATAAAAAATCACCTCATTTGGTATTTTATATAAATTGTTCTTAAAAAATTCTCTCACTTTTTGTAGTTCATGCAACATGTTCCTTTAACCCTTTGTGGCCCAATGTTGCCCACAGGCAACAAAATGTTTTAGAGCTTATATTTAATACGCTGCTAGTATATGTATATTATTTGGATAACATATGATAAGAGCTGATTATGGACGACATATATCAAAAGAAAAATATACGAAATTCAAATTTTTGGCCAAGTTATAAGCATTTCAATATATAGATGAGTGCAAAAATGTGTACAGTACCAATTAGCGTATACAGTACAAATTATTTAAATCGCTTCGTATTCGAAACGTACGGATTGTATCCTCCAAATTGTTTTTGAGCCTTGTAAAAAAGAACTTAAAGAGTAATTAAAAGTGATTTTTTCATCGATATTGCATTTGCTTTACTTGATATTGGATTTTTATTTTTCAGAAAGAAGGTACTGTATCTCCCGAATGCAAGGATGTAGCGACGTCAAATTTTGTGTATATCCTATTTAGGATAGATACATTAAATCTGTGTACAGAAAATAGTTCTATAGTCATGGAAAAAAATTCGGGGCTCAAAGGGTTAATAATCCTCTACTTTTGTAGTCCATGAACAGTTTTCCTAAAATAGTCCAATCTTTTTTATAGTTCATGAAACGAGTTCTTAAAATGTTCCTCCCCTTTTGTAGTTTAAAACAAAGTTCTTAAAAAAGTTTGTAGTTCAAGAACAATATTCCTAAAACAGACTTCAACTTTTGTAGTCCATGAATTTTTATTGTAAAATAGCCCAATACTTTTGTACTTCATGAATATGTTCCTTTTTTGTAGTTTACGAAAACCGTTATTAAAATAATCTTTGATAGTCCACGAAAAATGTTCTTAAAATATTTCTTCGATTTTCTAATTTATGAATCATGTTTGTTAACTATTAGTTTCTTTTTGAAGTTCATGTAAAGTATTCCTAAAATAATTCTCTCATTTTGTAGTTTATGACAAAGATTTTTAAAATATTTATTTCTTCTTTAGCTCTTGAAACGGGTTTAAGTAAAGTTTATAAGAAAATACTCTAAAAATAATCGTCTTCTGTTGTAGTTTATGAAAAATGTTCTTGAAATATTCCTTTCTTTTTCTAGTTCACGAATTTTTTTAATATTCCTATTCTATTGTAGATAATGAAAAATATTCTTAATTTCATTAAAAATATTTTCAAAATAAACCACGTCAATGGTAGAGAAATATTTATAAAATGAACCACGCCCATGGTAGTTCAAGATAAAAATTCTTAAATAATCTAGGCATTTAAAAAATAAAAAAAAATATATTCATAAACTAATCATCTCCTATTGTAATTCATGAACAATATTCCTTTAATATGAAAAAATAATCCACTACTTCTGTATTTCATGAAAAATATTCCTGAAAAAAGCATCATATTTTGTAGTTAATGAAAAATGTACTCAAATAATCCTCTCCCATAGATATTTACGAATAATTTACATAAATTAATCATTTCATTTTGTAGTTCACGAACAATTTTCATAAAATAAATAATCCCTAGTGTAGTTTATGAACTATATTCCTAAAATAATCGCATCCTTATGTATTTCTTGAAATATATTCCTAAAATCATCCTCTTCATGGAAAATCTTCGTTAATAGCTCAGAAAACCATTATAATAATATTCTGTGAGTTCTAATTGTCCTTGAAAAAAATTCACCATTATAGTTCCCCCTCTTATTTTTCGCCGTGTACTTTACGTTCTTCCATTTTATGTTTTTTTTTCTTTTGCATACATAAATTCACATCATCCATAAGTTCATTAGCATCTTCGCTGGTCTACAATTTCAAAATTTTTGTGGCTGATGATTCTTGGAATTCTTTGTCTTTCTTTGATCGGCATTATTCTGTATCGTTTTTAGTTTTGTTATGGCACTGGCATAATTTTTTCGTCGCCTATTTTTCAATAACATCGTGTGTTCTTGTTGAATTTTTATAAGTTGGAAGAAATAATTTATTATTCTAAATGACGTTTCCATAAATGTATATTTGGTGTCCCGTACCTATTTTTGCTGTGGTATAAATTGATTGTGCTCTGATCATGATTTGAAGTCTATTTCGGCCATAATTGCTTTCTGATTTTTATATTATTATTCAGTGTTCTCTTCATTTAAAGGACCAATTGGATTCAATTTTTTTTCCAGAGGATAGATAGCGCCTCAAACTATGCATTCTACTCGAAGAATTGAAATAATTAACACTATAAATATTCAGATATAGATGGCTCTCGAATATAATGCAATTTTTGAAGGTTTCCTACCTAATCATTTAAAACTAGACATGATTTTGATTTGTGCTTATCATCTGATATTCATAGCCTTTGAGAGGTATTTTCCAATGTCGTATATGATACCAACAGTATTAATATCGTGAAAAACAAATAATAATGTTCAATATGAAAAAACTAAGGTGTAGGTGGCGCTCATATCACTATAGGAAGAGTAAATAGTTGATTGAGGAATGTATTAATACCACTCAGGATTGATTTGTCTTTACTTCTAGGGTCTTGTATGGTAAATCCTCATCCCAAAGTCATGCATATACGCAGACTTGGAATATCTGTTTCTTTGAATTACAAATATTTGTTTAGATTCCTATAATTTTAATTAATGTAAAGCAAACCAGCGCCCAAAGGTATGCACTATTCATGGACACATATTATGAAGAGTGCTATAATAAACTTAGGTATAGATGGAGCTTCTTAAAAATATAATGACCCGAACTAAGAAGAGTAAATCTTTTTCAGCTAGGTTAAATAAAGATGCAGTTAGACTGTGTCTTCTAAATCGACTTGTCTTGTAAATCGACTTGTCTTGTAAATCGAGGTATTAAATCCCAGCTGTTTTGACTAGTATTAAAATTAAATAGAGGGAGAATTGTCTTCATATACACATTTCATCATTAAAATCTAAATTTTCAAAATTATATTAGGAATTACTCTACATTAGGTCATTTGTGGTTGTGAATTAATAAATATATATTATAGATTAATTAAAAAATCAATTTTTGGTAGCTGATATATTTTTGGCAGATATCTTGAGTATTACTTATTTTAAAGCATACTTTAAGGAGGAATGATTATTGTTTTGGAGCAAAAGCACAAGGGCTGTATTTGAAAGAATTTCGATTTAGCGTAGGATTTCGAACAAATGGAGATATTGATTGGATTTTGTGTGGTAAATCGAGGTAAATTTAGCTTGTTTTTTAATTAAATTGACATAATGCACTTTATCAATATAAAAGCTGTAGTCCAAACTTATCGTAACACAATTAACTTGTCGTTGATGTCCTATAATTGATAATAAAGGACAAAAACGCCAAAAAGTATGCACTGAAATGTCTACAAAATATCACTATTAGAAATTGAAATGTAGATGGCGCTCTTTACACTAGAGCTACGTAGTTCTTTGAGAAGAAAAAACACCGTCTTCCTCTACACAAATATTGATCCTCATATTAAATAGCTACAGATTTAATGTCTAAAATTTAAGGATTTAATCATTTTATATATTTTTTCATTGCAGGTAAGTTTCCCGCATTCACAACTGTCTCTCAAGCAAGGGTGAGTAGAAATATGGCGATAAATTTGTGTCCCAAAAAGATTCTGATGCATATAACACATATGGCAATTCAAGAACCATATTTATAAACCTCTATGTAGATACATCATATATTAGAATAGCGAAAAAGAAATCCATTTATATGAACTGTAGGACTTTTGAATGTCCGATTTGTCCAAATACGCACCGTTTTGTTGTATGATTTGTTGTCATTTTAAAATTAATTTCATTATACCTCTTTCATAGAAGTCCTGACATCTATTTGCAAAAACTGTAGTAGTCGATGTTTACAATCATCCCTAGATACAAATTTTTTATCTTTAAAAAATTTGTCAATGCAAGAAAAAGATGATAATCGCTTGGTGCCAAGTCGGGACTCTATGCCGGATGATTAAAACTTCCCAACCAAGCTCCCGATGTTTCTGGCGACTCACTGTAGATGTGTGTGGCCTAGCGTTGTCCTGGTGGAACACGACACCTCTTCTGTTGGCCAATTCTGGTCAATTGCTATATTCAAATGCCCCAGTTGTTGATAGTAGAGATCAGAATTTTGCGTTTGACCATATGGAAGCAACTTATAATAAATAATCCCCTTCTAGTCCCACCAAATGCATAGCAGAACCTTCATGGCCGTTAGTCCTGGTTTGGGCACCGTTTGAGGTGCTTCAGCGCTCTTTGACACGATCGTTTTCGCACAGGGTTATCGTATATGATCCATTTCTCATCTCCTGTCACTATTCGTTTAAGAAATGGGTCTATCTCATTCCGTTTGGTCAAGGCTTCGCAGATGGAAATGGTGTGGCACCCAAACATCGAGCTTTTTTTTTTTGAATCCAGCTTTGCGTAAACAGTTTTATGGTCGATTTTTAGTTCCTGGGCAATGTTACGATTTCTAACATGCCGGTCATCTTCCATCATTTCTCCGATATTATCGACATTTTCGACGAAAAAATAATGGATTTCTTTTTCCCAACCTAATATGTTTTGTTTTAAAGTCAAAAATGTCGCCAATGTCGAAAATCTAGATCCCCAATTTTTTCCATTTTTAATAAAAATACCAAAATATCCTTAACTACCACAGGTCAACCGACAATTGTCTTCAACCTTCCGTCCGTCATAAACCAAAAAAATTCCGAACCGAAATTAATTAACGCCTAACAAAATATTGAATGGTGTTCGCATTGTTGTGTCCCGTAATGAGTTCTATTCACACCAATGTGAAATTACTCGTGGCTAATAACTAACAGATACAACAATGGAAAATAGCAGCAGCAGCAACAACAACAACTACTACTACAATAATAATCTCACCAAACACACAATTTATTACCTTTATGAGTAATAACACTATTACATACATTTATAACCGTGTTTTATTGGTAGCGATAGAGGTACAGATGTATGTATACCGTGAATTAAATTTTGTGCACCTTCTACCTCGTTGTAAGTACCTGTGTGCATGTATTTGTGTGTGTGAGTGTGAATTACATTACATTTAGTTATCTGTTAATTAAACATTTTTACAATTCCAAGATACCAAGCAGAAAGGTACGAAACTACAACAACACTACTGCGAACCTTAAGACAAAGTGATTAGAACCATGTTTAAATGAAATTATGTAAACAAACGTAAATGTAGAAGATCGGGATTTGAAGAAGAAAAACATAGTTCGGATTTGCACTCAATTTTCCAATAATACATTTTGGGAGAGATAAAGAGGATATCTTAGAAGCAAAATATAACCTCTCAAAGATTAAAAGAAAATATTTTTATAAAAAAAATTCATCTATATAATATTTGTTAAAAAAAATATTCAGATTGTTAAGAAAAATTCTTTAAAATCTTTAAAAGTTCTTTAAAATCCACGCCTTATGAGGCTTGGCTGGCCTGTGAAAAAATCTTTAAAATCCATGCCTATGGAGCTCTTGAAGGCTCCTAAAATTTTTTTAAAATCCACGCCTTATGCGACTTGGCTGGCCTGTGAAAAAATCTTTAAAATAAATGTCGAAGGAGCTCTTGAAGGCCTCCTAAAATTTCTTTAAAAACCCATGCCTTATGAGACTTGGCTGGCCTGTGAAAAATCTTTAAAATCCATGCCTAAGGAGCTCTTGAAGGCTCCTAAAATTTCTTTAAAATCCACGCCTTATGAGACTTGGCTGGCCTGTGAAAAAATCTTTAAAATCCATGCCGAAGGAGCTCTTGAAGGCCTCCTAAAATTTCTTTAAAAACCCATGCCTTATGAGACTTGGCTGGCCTGTGAAAAATCTTTAAAATCCATGCCTAAGGAGCTCTTGAAGGCCTCCTAAAATTTCTTTAAAAACCCATGCCTTATGAGACTTGGCTAGCCTGTGAAAAATCTTTAAAATCCATGCCTAAGGAGCTCTTGAAGGCCTCCTAAAATTTCTTTAAAAATCCACGCCATATGAGACTTGGCTGGCCTGTGAAAAAATCTTTAAAATCCATGCCTAAGGAGCTTTTGAAGGCCTCCTAAAATTTCTTTAAAATCCATGCCTAAGGAGCTCTTGAAGGCCTCCTAAAATTTCTTTAAAATCCATGCCTAAGGAGCTCTTGAAGGCCTCCTAAAATTTCTTTAAAAATCCACGCCTAAGGAGCTCTTGAAAGCCTCCTAAAATTTCTTTAAAAATCCACGCCTAAGGAGCTCTTGAAGGCCTCCTAAAATTTCTTTAAAAATCCACGCCTAAGGAGCTCTTGAAGGCCTCCTAAAATTTCTTTAAAAATCCACGCCTAAGGAGCTCTTGAAGGCCTCCTAAAATTTCTTTAAAAATCCACGCCTAAGGAGCTCTTGAAGGCCTCCTAAAATTTCTTTAAAAATCCACGCCTAAGGAGCTCTTGAAGGCCTCCTAAAATTTCTTTAAAAATCCACGCCTAAGGAGCTCTTGAAGGCCTCCTAAAATTTCTTTATAATCCATGCCTAAGGAGTTCTTGAAGGCCTCCTAAAATTTCTTTAAAAATCCACGCCTAAGGAGCTCTTGAAGGCCTCCTAAAATTTCTTTAAAAATCCACGCCTAAGGAGCTCTTGAAGGCCTCCTAAAATTTCTTTATAATCCATGCCTAAGGAGTTCTTGAAGGCCTCCTAAAATTTCTTTAAAAATCCACGCCTAAGGAGCTCTTGAAGGCCTCCTAAAATTTCTTTAAAAATCCACGCCTAAGGAGCTCTTGAAGGCATCCTAAAATTTCTTTAAAAATCCACGCCTAAGGAGTTCTTGAAGGCCTCCTAAAATTTCTTGAAAAATCCACGCCTAAGGAGCACTTGAAGGACTTCTAAAATTTCTTTAAAAATCCACGCCTAAGGAGCTCTTGAAGGCCTCCTAAAATTTCTTTAAAAATCCACGCCTAAGGAGCTCTTGAAGGCCTCCTAAAATTTCTTTAAAAATCCACGCCTAAGGAGCTCTTGAAGGCCTCCTAAAATTTCTTTAAAAATCCACGCCTAAGGAGCTCTTGAAGGCCTCCTAAAATTTCTTTAAAAATCCACGCCTAAGGAGCTCTTGAAGGCCTCCTAAAATTTCTTTAAAAATCCACGCCTAAGGAGCTCTTGAAGGCCTCCTAAAATTTCTTTAAAAATCCACGCCTAAGGAGCTCTTGAAGGCCTCCTAAAATTTCTTTAAAAATCCACGCCTAAGGAGCTCTTGAAGGCCTCCTAAAATTTCTTTAAAAATCCACGCCTAAGGAGCTCTTGAAGGCCTCCTAAAATTTCTTTATAATCTATGCCTAAGGAGTTCTTGAAGGCCTCCTAAAATTTCTTTAAAAACCCATGCCTTCTGAGCTGTTGAAGGCCTCTTAAAATTTCTTTAAAAATCCACGCCTTCTGAGCTGTTGAAGGCCTCTTAAAATGTCTTTAAAATCCACGGCTAAGGAGCTATTGAAGGCGTCTTAAAATTTCTTTAAAAACCCACGCCTTAGGAGCTCTTGAAGGCCTCTTAAAATTTATATAAAAATCCACGCCTTAGGAGCTCTTGAAGTCCTCTTAACATTTCATTAAAACCCACGCTTTAGGTATGGATTTGTCAAGGATTTTCAATAATTCGAATATTTTAAGAATATTTTTTCCATAGACTTTCGTGGCTCAGATTTTTTAAAATTAATTTTTCATGAATTTATAAGGCTTCGAATAATTTAAAATACTAGATACTAACAAATTTGGATTTTTTATATTTTTGGAGGATCAGATTTTAGGTATGTCTATATCCATACTTATTTTGGTGTAATTGTTTAATTAACATTTAACTTTACGATATCAGTACACCTTTTATTATAACGCCACACACTCTCTCTTTCCCTCTATTTCTCATTGGCTAACAAATTATTTCCCACTCTCATTTCGTAGCACATTCTTTAATCCATGTGGTTTTTAGTTCTCCCATTCTACGTTATCAGCCACACGATAAAATCTAATCATATCGTATATCCACGTTTTTTTTTTTCTATAATTCTCACCTTTTATCTAAAAATCCAACGGAGAGAGTGAGTGAGACAGGAAAACCATTTGTCGTGGCTTAGGGTTTTCCCCTCTCCTTGTTATTTCTGAGTGTGTGTGTGTGTTTGTGCATTGCCGGTGCTTTATTTGTTTTGTTTGTCTGGTTCTTTCTTTATTTGTGTTTATTTTATTAAAAAAAACCTGATAAGTATTTTGTTGAATGTTTAAGCAAGGTTTTTGTCCTATATTTAACAATTTTGTTGTTTTTGGAATTGGAAATTCAAATAAACGTGAAAACCCAAAAACGTAATGTCGACGATAGTTAGAGAGAGACTATGTTGATATGTTTTTGGAAGGGGAAAACTTTTGTTTTCAGAGTGTGTTATCTTTGCGTAGTTATTTGAATTGCATGGCAATTGTTATGTGAGTGAGGTGCCATGGAACTTTACCTTTAGGTTATAATAAAAATTGTCTGCAGTTCTATGAAATGCAGTGGAATTGTGTTAAAGGGATTATGTGGTTTACAAACCTATAAAATATCATCATGCTATAGATATCGTACATAATACATCTAACGAATGTATCAATAAGAGAACAACAGGGACTGCAAAAAAAAAATTCAGTACTTTAAATCTAAGAAAAAATCTCTGAAAAAAATTGTCTAAAAATCAAAAAAAAGCCAAGCCCTCGAGTCTGGCTGCAGTCTCTTAAAAAAATCCACTAAACGTACAATCCCTGGAAGCTGTCTGTAACCTCTTACGCTTTATGAGACTTGGCTAGCCTTCTTAAAAAATCCACGACTTGTGAGACATGGATGGCCTTCATTTTTTAATTAATGCTTTATAAACCTTGGCTGGCCTCTCAAAATGTCTTTAAAAATCCACGCCTTATAAAC
Source organism: Musca vetustissima (assembly GCF_032173495.1). NCBI lineage: Eukaryota > Metazoa > Arthropoda > Insecta > Diptera > Muscidae > Musca > Musca vetustissima. The sequence continues at coordinate 82,305 of NW_026874252.1, forward strand.
CTTGGCTGGCCTCTCAAAATGTCTTTAAAAATCCACGCCTTATAAACCTTGGCTGGCCTCTCAAAATGACTTTAAAAATCCACGCCTTATAAACCTTGGCTGGCCTCTCAAAATGTCTTTAAAAATCCACGCCTTATAAACCTTGGCTGGCCTCTCAAAATGTCTTTACAAATCCACGCCTTATAAACCTTGGCTGGCCTCTCAAAATGTCTTTAAAAATCCACGCCTTATAAACCTTGGCTGGCCTCTCAAAATGTCTTTAAAAATCCACGCCTTATAAACCTTGGCTGGCCTCTCAAAATGTCTTTAAAAATCCATGACGTATGAGCTGTTAATGGCCTCTCAAAATTTCTTTAAAACTCCACGCTTTATGAGCCTTGGTTGTCCTCTCAAAATTTCTTTAAAACTCTACGCTTTATGGGCATCTCAAAATTTCTTTAAAACTCTACGCTTTATGGGCCTCTCAAAATTTCTTTAAAACTCCACACTTTATGCGCCTTGGTTGACCTCTCAAAATTTCTTTAAAACTCCACGGTTTATGAGCCTTGTTTCTCCTCTCAAAATTTCTTTATAAATCCACGCCTTAGGAGCTGAAGGACTTTAAAAATGTCTTAAAAGTCACGCCTCAGGAATGTTTGAAGGCCGCTCAAAAATTCTTTGAAAATCCACGCCTCAGGAAATGTTGAAGGCCGCTCAAAAATTGTTTGAAAATCCACGCCTTAGGAGCTGTTGAAGTCCTCTCAAAATTTCTTTAAAAATCCAAGCCTTCTGAGCTCTTGAAGTCCTCTCAAAATTTCTTTACAAATCCACGCCTTCTGAGCTCTAGGAGTCCTCTCAAAATTTCCTTAAACATCCACGCCTCAGATAGTCCTTAGAACATTTTTCTTTAAAAAATCCACTCCTCAGATAGTCCTTAAAAAATTGTTTAAAACATCCACACAAGGACTACCTGAGTCCTTAGAAACAATATATCGATGAAGTCTACCTTGAACTTTAGAAAAACTCCCTGAACTTCAGCTTATCCCTAATCGTTTACAAATATTTCCTTGAGCGTCAGCTCGTTTTTAGAATTTCCTGAGCATATGTGAGATTATAGAGACTCTCTGCTCGTCTATAGAGACTCCCTGAGCTTCAGCTCGTCTATAGAGACTCCCTGAGCTTCAGCTCGTCTATAGAGACTCCCTGAGCTTCAGCTCGTCTATAGAGACTCCCTGAGCTTCAGCTCGTCTATAGAGACTCCCTGAGCTTCAGCTCGTCTATAGAGACTCCCTGAGCTTCAGCTCGTCTATAGAGACTCCCTGAGCTTCAGCTCGTCTATAGAGACTCCCTGAGCTTCAGCTCGTCTATAGAGACTCCCTGAGCTTCAGCTCGTCTATAGAGACTCCCTGAGCTTCAGCTCGTCTATAGAGACTCCCTGAGCTTCAGCTCGTCTATAGAGACTCCCTGAGCTTCAGCTCGTCTATAGAGACTCCCTGAGCTTCAGCTCGTCTATAGAGACTCCCTGAGCTTCAGCTCGTCTATAGAGACTCCCTGAGCTTCAGCTCGTCTATAGAGACTCCCTGAGCTTCAGCTCGTCTATAGAGACTCCCTGAGCTTCAGCTCATCTATAGAGACTTCCTGAGCTTCAGCTCGTCTATAGAAACTTCCTTGAGCTCCAGCTCGTCTATAGAGACTCCCTGAGCTTCAGCTCGTCTATAGAAACTTCCTTGAGCTCCAGCTCGTCTATAGAGACTCCCTGAGCTTCAGCTCGTCTGTAGAGACTCCCTGAGCTTCAGCTCGTCTATAAAGACTCCCTGAGCTTCAGCTCGTCTATAGAGACTCCCTGAGCTTCAGCTCGTCTATAGAGACTCCCTGAGCTTCAGCTCGTCTATAGAGACTCCCTGAGCTTCAGCTCGTCTATAGAGACTCTCTTAGCTTCAGTTTGTCTCTAAAGACACCCTCCCTTTTGTTTTTTTTTTAACAAATTTTTTAGAGTAGTTACCTGGCAACCCTGTTGCTTACGATATCTACTATTTGCACAGTGCATTAAACGATAAACAAACAAAGCTAATGATGATAGCACATTTGTAATCTTTTATAACGTTTCATTTCGTTGGTTTTGTTTTTACGTGGAGTAAAGGCACACATGTCTATAGACATTGGGACTCGTTTTCTAGGGAATGTGTTGGGGTCCCCAACACCACCACGACCACCATCATTTTCGATATGCAGACATATGAGGTTCGATACGTTCATTTGGGGCGACGACGTGCAATGGTGGTCACAAAGTGAACGAAAAACAAAAAAGTTTTTGTTTACTTTGTCGTATCTGCCGAAGTGACTGACTGAATATTCAAACAATAAACAAAAATGCACGATCGTCGTAGTCGCTCGGTATGAGGGTCTTCATATTTACTTAATTTTTTACGTACGGGTATGTATGTGTTGGATGATTGGCTCTCATATTCCTTTAATTTCTTTGGTATTTTATTTTTTCCACTCTCTGGTAGATTTTTTGTTTATTTTTGTATTAAAACAGACGACAATGACAACAAACAGCTAGAAAATGTTATCTATGCTCTGTTATTGCAGGGTGGTTGGTGGTGGTTCCTGCCTAGGTAATTATAGATACCATCAACGAAATATACAAAGCTCTTCTCGTACTGTACTTCAGTGCTATGAGGAGAGCAAATGTTAGGCTTTTGTGGAACCTTACAATACCTTTGTGTGACTGAACCAATTTTCGATGTTTTGGAGGTAGAGCTTTGACAATGTTTTGACCCATTACCCATCTTTTTTTACTCTAAATTGTATAATTTTCTATCCCTACAATTTTAAATTTTTATTTTCTTTTGTCGGATTTCGCAACCTTTCCAAGTAGCGATAAAAGCTATTCTTAGATTTTTTCGCCAAGTGTCCACAAACATTTTTTTATTTATAATTTTTGCTCCAAATTATGACGTCAACAATAAACACTTGACGTCTATTTCAATGTTTCATTGGACCGACCACCAAACCACCATCAAAACAGAAGGAGGTGTTATAGTCCATATTACAAATTGATTAAATGTGGTTTTATGTTTTGTTTCGCGGATGATGAATTTATGTTGCTCCCTTTCTGCATATACAGTGCAGTCCAAATAATGGTAATCCGAATGATATAAATATAACAGAAAAGGAACAAAACTTACTGAGCTTCAGAACGTTTTTATAGTCGAGGCGAAGCACAGGAAGTCTTTATAGACGAGCTGAATCTCAAGAAGTCTCTGTAGACGATGTGAAACACAGGGAGCCTCTGCAGACTCAGAGAGTCTTTATAAATTATCTGAATTTCAGAAAGTTTATACATGACTTAGCTCACGGAGTTTTTTTTATAGATTATCTGAAACTCAGGTAGGAGAGTTTTATACACCAACTGAGCCATTTTACGTGAGCTGAAGTATGCGTGAGTCTTTGTAGGCGAATTGAAGCACTGGTAGTATTTATAACCGAGCTGAAGCGCAGATAATCTCAGCAGACGACCAGATCCTTTGCGAGTCTTTATGGATCAGCTGAAGCTCTTAGAGTATCTTTAAAGGAGCCGATGCTTAGGGAGTCTATATAAACGAGGTGAATATATAGGTGTAAGTATAGACGAAATGAGGCTCAGGGAGTTTTTATAGATTCGTTGAAGTTTATGGAGTTTCGTTTGGATTTCGTATATAATAGGTAAGAGTCAGGAAGACTAGCTAAATTTCTAGGAGACTTTATAGGCGAGCTGACGGGAATCTCTGGATGAGCTGAAGTACAAAAAGTCCCTATAAACTATATGAATCTGTGGCTGTATCTATAAACGACCTGAAGTTAGGTAGTGCACATATGCACTTTATAGACTAGCTGAATCTCCGGGAGTTTTTATAGACGGGTTCAAAGGAGTCTTTGTGGATGAGCTGAAGCACAGGACGACTCTATAGACGAGCTTGAGCACAGGAAGACTCTATAGAAGCATGGTGTTTTTATATACGAGCTGAAGTGAGTCTCTATGTTAGTCTTTATGTACGAACTGCTGCTTCAGGAAGGCTTTATAGAATAGCTGAAGCGCAGGGAGAATTAATATGCTTTCTGCTCTCCAGTTAGTCTATAAAGACTTCCAGAACCTCAGTTCGTACATATAGACTGCCTGAACTTTAGCTCTTCTATAGAAATTACGTATGATTTCATATACGAGCTGAAGTAAGCCTCTATACACAATCTTAAAGAAGTCTCTATAAAAAAGCTGCTGATCTTAAGCCCAGGGAGTCCTTTTTAGACGAAGGAATTCTTTATGGCCGAGGTGAAGCTTCGGGAGTTTTAATAGATGAATTGAAGCTCAGTGAGTTTTTATAGACGGACTGCAGATCAGAGAATCTTTATAAGTAAGCTAAAGATCATGGAGTCTTTACAGGTCATCTGAGGATCAAGGAGTATTTTTTGACGAACTTAAGCTCAGGATATTTGTGGTCTCAATGAAATTCAAGGAGTTTCAATAGATGAACTGAAGCGCAGGGAGTTTTTATAGACGAAATGCAGATCAGGAAGTCTTTATATGCGAACTGAAGATTACTGGGTTCAGAGAGACCAGATTAGGATCAGGTAGGTTTTATAGAGGCGTTGAATTTCAGGGAGTCTCTACAGACGAGTTAAAGCGTCGGGTGTCTATAGACTCCCTATATAGTTCATACCTGATGATACCAGATAAAAAGGGTCTCTACAGACGAGTTCAAAGGATAACAGATGAAGAGAGTCACTATAGGTGAGCAACCGGTACACAAAGACTGGAATTTAGCTCGGTAGGAAAAGATCGGTCCATCAGTGATTGAGGATTTTTTCTATGGAAAAATATCAGTTCTGATATTTTTGCCGACATTTGTTATTCAGGTTTTATTCTATCGAGAGATGAAGAGAGTCACTGTAGATAAACAACCGGTCCACAGTGGCTGAGATTTAGTTCTGTATGAAAAGATCGGCCCGCCAGTGGCTGAGAATTTTTTCTATGGAAAAATTTCGGTTCCTAGGGACTGAGGATTTTATATTGGTCGTTAGTATTTGAGGATTTTTCAAATCAGAGCGGGAATTAGGATTTTTCTATAGAAAAATATTGATCTTTAGTGACTTCGGATTTATACCATAGAAAACGGTCGTCAGCGACTAAAGAAATTTTTCAGTATAAAATTATTGATCGTCATGGACTAGAGATGTTTTTCTATGGAAAAAAGTCAAACCCAATGACTGAGTATTTATATACATCAATATATTGCTCGTCGATGGGTCTTCAGTGACTTCTGATTTATTCTATAGAAAAAATCGGACTTCATTGAGCAAGATTTTTCTAAATCGGCCCTTGGGGCATTAGGCTTTTGCCTTTAGGCAGAGGATTTATTTTATAGAAATTTGGTCTCCAGTTACCGAGGAAAAATATCGGTCGTCAGCGACAAATGATTTTTTCAATAGAAAAAAATATTGATCGTCAGGGTCTAGAGATGCTGTCCTATGGGAAATATAATACCCACTGAATGGGGATTATTTAAAAAAACCTTTAGAAAAAAATTGGTCCTGTGCGTTTGAGAAATTTTTCTATAGAAAAATCCGTTTGAGATTGTTCGGCCTTGAGATGTTTTTTATAAGTTTTTTTTTAATTTGTATTTTTCTATAGAAACAATCACGCCTCAGGGATTTTTATAGTAAAAATATTGCTCTTCGTTTGCGTCTATAAAGGATCGGTCTTCAGTTACTGAAGATTTTTTTTAAAATGTGGGCCGTCATGGTCGTATGAATTTTTCTGTATAGAAAATCGGTCTTCGGAAAACTAATCTGTCGTCAGTGATGAAGGATATTCAGACCTCAGTGGCAGAGGCTAAACAATCAGTCGTCAATGAAAGAAAGTTTTTAAGAACAAAATTCGGCCCTCAGCGACTCAGGAATTTATCCCTAACCGTCAGTAATAGAATCAGTCCTCGGTGGCTGAAGGATTTTTTCTATAGAAAAACGTACAGTCCTCCGTGGCAGAGGCTAAACAATGAAAAATAGATTTCTTTAGAAAATAAGGAGGATAAACAATCAGAGAAAGATGTATTCTATCTTTAGGAAAAAATCGGTCCTCAGCGACTCAGGATTTATTTCATAGGAAAAATATCTGTCGTCGTTTAGGATTGTTTTTTTTTTTCTATAATCTATATCATAGTATCATCCCTTAATGCATATTTCCCCTCCTCCCACCCTCTTCCCCACCATGCTCATTAACATAATGTAATTTAAGTTGTTAGTGGTTCGTGGCTAAAATCTATTAAAAGTGTAACAATTATTTACCGGCAATAATGACTTCACACACACACTCCTTCTATCGCACTCAGTTACTCTTTTTTTACTCAATTGTCAACAATAATTTGACAACAACAACAATAGTTAATAATAAAAAGCAACAACAATTATAACAAAATAATAACAGCAGCGTGGCAGTTTATTTTGCATTGTTGTGTACTTTAGATCAGTTAAAACACTTGATATGTGTATATGTATGTAGTTAAAATTACACACACACATAGGCGGAAATTTGTAACACATGCTCACATGATCATGCTCACACGAACACAGCCAAACAAAGGTGTTGCATTTTTATAATGGCCGAGTTGTGATAAAACTCTCCCACACACATACACGCTCACACGTTTGTATATCCTCTCTCTTTCTCGCTCTGTCTGGCATACACAATTGTGTGAGGGACACAGGAACCTCCTTCACTCTCTCGCACACACACATATTAACATGAAATTAACGTGTACGTTATAATCGTTGTTGCTGTTGCTTTGGTTGTGAGGTTGCTGTAGCTAAGCCACCGGTTGGTCTGTTCATTCGTCGATCGTTAGAGCCAACGTTAACAACACGTAACTCTGAAGCTGAAGTATTCAGAGGAAAAAAAACGGGCGATTTCGAAAAGAATATATAAATTTACAGTAAAAAAATAAATCAACAAATTAATACCACATTAAAAAATATTAATTTAACGCGTTCGTTGCAATTAAAATAAAAAAACGCGTTTTAATCATTTTTTTTCAAATTGAACTGCATTTTGAATTTTTTATATTTACTCGAAAAGAACTTGAAGTTGTCTCGGTTTTTGCTGCTGTTGTTGTTTATACAATAAAAATAAAATTCGTATTAACAGCGCTGCTGATATTTAATACCCCGCAAACAACGAGACTGCTGATTCAACTTTTTAAGAACTTTGACATAAAGACTGGATTTGATTTCAAATCACAAAAAAAGTTTGAAAACATTTTCCCGCCGCTTGCTTTTGACAATATAATAAAAAAATAATATTATTTTAAAAACCCGGTGTAAAACAGTGATTAAAGCATCAATCATAAACAAAAAATGTTTGTGAAAAAGAAATGGAATTTTGAATTGAGAATCCCTGGTGTTGGAAGCTGACAATGAAATAAATTATTAAATTTTTAGATGGATTTAATAAAATTGAGGTAAGATATTCTAAAAAAATAAAAAAAGGGTTTATGAAAAATATTTCCCTAATAATAAACATCTGCGTTATAATGAATAGCCTTTCGGTAACAATTGAAATTAAAAAAAAAAAATTCATGCTCGGGCAGTCTTTAAAAAAATCAGAGTACAAAAAAGAACTTAATGCGGTCTTAATAGGAGCCCATGAAATCTTTATATACCAGCTGAAGCTCGAAAATCTTTCTAGAGGAGGTAAAGCAGGGAGTCTCTACCAGCGAGCTGAGACGAGCTAAAGGGAGCCTCTATAGATTTGTTGGATGACATATTTTTAATATGAAACATTTTTTGTGGAAGGGTTGTAGCTCAGGCGAGCTGAAGAGAGTCTTCATATTGCAGGATATCTCTGTACCAAAAAAAAAAAATCATCAAGAAGAGAACGGATTTTCCTCCGCGGAAATTTCAGAAGCCCCTAGGTCCTGATTTTTTTTTGTATTCATACATAGATCTGAAGCTCAGGGAGCCTTGAGAGGCGACCTGAAGTTTATGAAGTCTTTATAAACGAACTGATGCGCAAGGAGAAAATATGAAATATGAATTTTTTATAGAAGCTATGGGAGTTTATATACGACTTGAGGTGGGAGAGTCCAAGGCGTAGTGAGGAGTTACTAACCTAAAAATATTAGGTTTTGTTTGGCATAATTTCATTCCGATCGACAAATACAAAATTCGGAATTTTTTATTAAAAAAGATAATGTTTGTTTTTAAAACACATTTTTAAATAGTAGAAAAATGCCTGAAAGTATCTGCATAAAATTTCGAAATTTTATTATCGACATGCTATTTTTAAAATTCGCCCTATTTATCAGAGAATCTGGAAATTAAAATTTTATGAAAAATTGTTGACTCAATGATCCGATCTCAAAATCCCTTATCCTAAAACTATAAATTTTTATTAGATCCTAGTTCCCTGGTTCAGGAACGGACCTATTAACACATTTAATTTCATGAATATTTGAATTTTGATATGACAACTTTTTAAGAGACTGGAAGTTTTAAAACAAAAAATATTGAACCAATAGAGATATCTTCAAAGCATTGCACATGGGGAATGTTGAGGTATTATTCAAAAAATATAAATTTTTGTTAGACCCTAGTTGGTCCAGAGAGGGAGACATAACATTAATCGATAACTTAGCTCAAATTTAACAAGGAGGAATATTTTTATTACCACATTTTTTTCAATTTAATTTTATATGTCAGTCCTTGGACACACTAGGGTCTCACAAAAATTTATATTTTTGCGATAAAACATCAGCAGTAATCACTTTAATTTTTGTGATGATATCTCGAAAATTTCGATAATTGTCCCCATATTTTAGAAAGAGGCCTTTTTTATTCTCAAAAAAATGTATTTAATTTTTTTTTGATTTTATATTTTGTATATTTTAGAGACCTGTCCCTGGACCCACAAGGGTCTCACAAAAAATTATATTTTTTGGATAAAACCTCATTAAAAACCTCGTTAAATTTTGTGGAGATATCTCTAAGCTTTCGATTTTTGTGGAGATATCTCTAAGCTTTCGATTAGTTTCCCTATATTTAAATTTGTTTTATTCTCACAAAAACTTTATTGTAATCTTTATCAATTTATATTTTGTTCATTTTATACTGAGACCCAAGATCAGTAAAAGTTTCATAAAAACTTATCTTTTTAAGAAAAAGCCTCAGCAGTAATCACTTTGAATTTTGTGGAGACAACTCTATGCATTCTACCATTTTCCCCATATTTTAAAAAAGCGATTTATTTTTATTCTCACAAAGGTTTTATTTTAATTTTATATTTTGTAGATTTTATAGTACTGTCCCTGGGTCCACTACGGTCTCACAAAAATTTATATTTTTTAGAAAAAGCCTCAGCAGTAATCACCTAAAATTTTGTGGAGATATCTCAAAGTATTCGACAATTTTCCCTATATTTTTTCCAATGGGAAATTTTTCATTCTCACAAACATTTTATTTAGATCTTTATAAATTTATATTTTGGTTATTTTATAGGTCAATCTCTTGGTCAACTAGGGTCTCATAAAAATTTATATTTTTAGGATAAAGCCTCATCAATAACATTGTTAAATTTTTGGCGAGATATCTCCAAGTATTCGACCATTTTCCCTATATTTTATTAAAGAGGAAATTTTTTATTCTCAGAAAAATTTAATTTTAATTTTTATCAATTTGCATTTTGTTAAATTTATAGGTGAGTTCCAATGTCAACTAGGGTCTCAGAAAAATTTATATTTTTGGGAAAAATCCTCAACAGTTATCACTTTAAATTTTGTGGAGATATCTCTAAGTATTTTAACATTTTCCCCATATTTCACAAAGGGGATTATTTTTTTTTCTCACAAAAGTTGTATTTTATTTTTTTGATTTTATATTTTGAGAATTTTATAGGTGAGTTCCAATGTCAACTAGGGTCTCATAAAAATTTATATTTTTAGGATAAAGCCTCATCAATAACCTTGTTAAATATTGTGGAGATATTTCTAAGTATTCGACCATTTTCCCTATATTTTTTCAAAGAGGACATTTTTTATTTTCAAATTTAAATTTTTAAATTGATATTTTATTTATTTTATAGGTGAATCCCTAGGTCAAATAAGGGCTCAGAAAATTTTATATTTTTGGAATAAAACATTAGCAGTAATCACTTTTAATTTTGTCGAGATAACTCAAATAATTCGATCCTATTCCCCGTATTTTTTAAAAAGGGAAATTTGTTTATTCTTACGAATTTGAATATTTTCAATATTTATTATTGTATTACGAAATTGCTATTTTCTCAATATAAAATTGTGAAATTGATATTTCATTTTATTATTCTACAAATTCTGAAGATTTGTAATTTCCCTCCACCTTACCCCTTTCTCCATTGTGTCATTTATATAGCCCAACTGAAAAGGGTTGTAGCTCAGGCGAGCTGAAGAGAGTCTTCATATTGCAGGATATCTCTGTACCAAAAAAAAAAATCATCAAGAAGAGAACGGATTTTCCTCCGCGGAAATTTCAGAAGCCCCTAGGTCCTGATTTTTTTTTTGTATTCATACATAGATCTGAAGCTCAGGGAGCCTTGAGAGGCGACCTGAAGTTTATGAAGTCTTTATAAACGAACTGATGCGCAAGGAGAAAATATGAAATATGAATTTTTTATAGAAGCTATGGGAGTTTATATACGACTTGAGGTGGGAGAGTCCAAGGCGTAGTGAGGAGTTACTAACCTAAAAATATTAGGTTTTGTTTGGCATAATTTCATTCCGATCGACAAATACAAAATTCGGAATTTTTTATTAAAAAAGATAATGTTTGTTTTTAAAACACATTTTTAAATAGTAGAAAAATGCCTGAAAGTATCTGCATAAAATTTCGAAATTTTATTATCGACATGCTATTTTTAAAATTCGCCCTATTTATCAGAGAATCTGGAAATTAAAATTTTATGAAAAATTGTTGACTCAATGATCCGATCTCAAAATCCCTTATCCTAAAACTATAAATTTTTATTAGATCCTAGTTCCCTGGTTCAGGAACGGACCTATTAACACATTTAATTTCATGAATATTTGAATTTTGATATGACAACTTTTTAAGAGACTGGAAGTTTTAAAACAAAAAATATTGAACCAATAGAGATATCTTCAAAGCATTGCACATGGGGAATGTTGAGGTATTATTCAAAAAATATAAATTTTTGTTAGACCCTAGTTGGTCCAGAGAGGGAGACATAACATTAATCGATAACTTAGCTCAAATTTAACAAGGAGGAATATTTTTATTACCACATTTTTTTCAATTTAATTTTATATGTCAGTCCTTGGACACACTAGGGTCTCACAAAAATTTATATTTTTGCGATAAAACATCAGCAGTAATCACTTTAATTTTTGTGATGATATCTCGAAAATTTCGATAATTGTCCCCATATTTTAGAAAGAGGCCTTTTTTATTCTCAAAAAAATGTATTTAATTTTTTTTTGATTTTATATTTTGTATATTTTAGAGACCTGTCCCTGGACCCACAAGGGTCTCACAAAAAATTATATTTTTTGGATAAAACCTCATTAAAAACCTCGTTAAATTTTGTGGAGATATCTCTAAGCTTTCGATTTTTGTGGAGATATCTCTAAGCTTTCGATTAGTTTCCCTATATTTAAATTTGTTTTATTCTCACAAAAACTTTATTGTAATCTTTATCAATTTATATTTTGTTCATTTTATACTGAGACCCAAGATCAGTAAAAGTTTCATAAAAACTTATCTTTTTAAGAAAAAGCCTCAGCAGTAATCACTTTGAATTTTGTGGAGACAACTCTATGCATTCTACCATTTTCCCCATATTTTAAAAAAGCGATTTATTTTTATTCTCACAAAGGTTTTATTTTAATTTTATATTTTGTAGATTTTATAGTACTGTCCCTGGGTCCACTACGGTCTCACAAAAATTTATATTTTTTAGAAAAAGCCTCAGCAGTAATCACCTAAAATTTTGTGGAGATATCTCAAAGTATTCGACAATTTTCCCTATATTTTTTCCAATGGGAAATTTTTCATTCTCACAAACATTTTATTTAGATCTTTATAAATTTATATTTTGGTTATTTTATAGGTCAATCTCTTGGTCAACTAGGGTCTCATAAAAATTTATATTTTTAGGATAAAGCCTCATCAATAACATTGTTAAATTTTTGGCGAGATATCTCCAAGTATTCGACCATTTTCCCTATATTTTATTAAAGAGGAAATTTTTTATTCTCAGAAAAATTTAATTTTAATTTTTATCAATTTGCATTTTGTTAAATTTATAGGTGAGTTCCAATGTCAACTAGGGTCTCAGAAAAATTTATATTTTTGGGAAAAATCCTCAACAGTTATCACTTTAAATTTTGTGGAGATATCTCTAAGTATTTTAACATTTTCCCCATATTTCACAAAGGGGATTATTTTTTTTTCTCACAAAAGTTGTATTTTATTTTTTTGATTTTATATTTTGAGAATTTTATAGGTGAGTTCCAATGTCAACTAGGGTCTCATAAAAATTTATATTTTTAGGATAAAGCCTCATCAATAACCTTGTTAAATATTGTGGAGATATTTCTAAGTATTCGACCATTTTCCCTATATTTTTTCAAAGAGGACATTTTTTATTTTCAAATTTAAATTTTTAAATTGATATTTTATTTATTTTATAGGTGAATCCCTAGGTCAAATAAGGGCTCAGAAAATTTTATATTTTTGGAATAAAACATTAGCAGTAATCACTTTTAATTTTGTCGAGATAACTCAAATAATTCGATCCTATTCCCCGTATTTTTTAAAAAGGGAAATTTGTTTATTCTTACGAATTTGAATATTTTCAATATTTATTATTGTATTACGAAATTGCTATTTTCTCAATATAAAATTGTGAAATTGATATTTCATTTTATTATTCTACAAATTCTGAAGATTTGTAATTTCCCTCCACCTTACCCCTTTCTCCATTGTGTCATTTATATAGCCCAACTGAAAAGGCCAGGCCGAATGACATGCCATTTTATTGAACCTAACAATTTCTAATTATTATGGCTAAATGGAAATTTTAATTTATTAACTGACTGATAGACAGACAAATAAGCCAAATGGCAGGCAGGCATTAGGTTATAATTTTCCTATTAAAAATTGGCGCTTCGAGAAGGAGGGGGATTTTTTTCAATTTTATTATGAAATCTTTTTTTTCAAACAATGTGTATTAAAACTATTTTCAGAAAGAAAGAAAAAAAAATAAATAATTGAATTCATTGTTAAGTGGAAGTAATGTGTATTTTTTGCAAAACGATTAAAATAAATTAATACACTATATAAATAAATAATAAATTATAAAAAAGAGAGACCAGATATTGTTGGGGTGAATCGATTGTTTCCCCCCAACTTTATTACGATTACATGTCATATATTTTCTTGGAAATAAAGTTTTTGGGAATTTTTCAAAGTGAGTTTACCCCTCATATATATTTTAACAAAAAATTCCCCTCCCTAGACACTTTATTTGAACAAGTGCATCATGATGTGTATGAAACGTTCTGTTGTTGTTGTTGTCATTCGGTTTAATTGTTTACTAGCCCGTTTTTTGTTATCGTCATGTTATCTATTCGAACGATAGAAGTAGATATTTGTATAACCAATTTTTATCGCAATAATGTTGGTTGTTGTTGTTGTTGCTGCAGTGTTTGTCTCTGGTTGTTGATTTCCGCTGCTACATTTGTGATCGATTGTTGTTTGTTTTTGCCATTGCTGTCGTTGTTGGCCTGATTCATACTGATACTAAGGTTCGGTATTTCAGTTTTTTTTGCTGTTGCTCTCTCGTTAACTTGATATTCTGACGTTTCTAATATTTTGACACTTAGACGTCCGTTGCCGCCTTTATGGTGTGTTTGAATTAGAAACGTTTATTTATATGAGTAATGAAACAATAACTTAACTATTATCATTTGTTGTTGCTGTTGTTTGGTTTTTCAAATATTGTTAATTAGACAGGTGTTTTATATTCATATTTAATCACATTTTTGGTTTAATATTTTTCTATTTTATTTTTTGTTGAGAAAAAGGGTTGGGGTTAAGACTTTTGGGTAATACCGGTATATCATATAATAATTTTATTGTTTTTTGTTGCTTAGTGTGAATCTCCATTGGAGGCATATATGCTGACTGAGAACTGGGAGGGCAATTATATCATCCTACATGAATTGGAAAAAAAACAAATTATTATTTGAAAAAACGTGAAAAATTTTAATATCGTGAATTACAGTAGCTAAAATAACACTGAAACCAGAAATTATTTAAGGGGACCCCCCATTCTCGGGGCCAAAAAAATTTGTTGATATAATTGGAATCTACACTAATTAAAGAATGTCCCTACAAATTTGCAAATGAAAATCTCAAGAACTCTTGGAGATATAGCCGATTTATTGCGTCAACATCAAGTGACGACTGAAGGGCTTCTCAAGCTTTAAGCGCGCTTTTCTCTAAACATTTTTTTACGAATGGCGGGCACGATAACTCAAAAACTAATAACCCAACCGATTTTAATTTTTTACACGCTTCTCTGTGAGTGTATAGCTATCGTATGAACTAGGATAAAGCCAATCGATGAAGATCTTCCTTATTTTTTAACTTGGGTTTTGGTAAAAAATCGGCGATTTTCCAAAAATATTTTTTCAGAGGTCCACCAAGGGAATTAAATGAATTAATTAAATTTTACAAAGGGGACATTTTTATTTTCACAAAAATTTTATATTTTGTATATTTTATAGTTCTGTCCCTTGACCCACTAGGGTCTCACAAAATATATATATTTTTTAGGATAAAACCTCATCAATAACCTCGTTCAATTTTGTGGAGATATCTCCAAGTATTCGACAATTTTACCCATATTTTTTAAGGAGGACATTTTTTATTCTCGCAAAAAATTTTATTGTAATCTTTAAAATATTATACTTTGTTAAAACTTCAGGTCAGTCCCTGGGTTATCTAGGGCTTCACAAAAATTTATATTTTTGCAAAAAAGCCTTAGCAGTAATCACTTTGAATTTTGTGGGGATATCTCAAAGTATTCAACCATTTTCCCCATATTTTACAAAAGGGATTATTTTTATTCTCACACAAGCTTTGTTTCAATTTTATGTTTTGTATATTTTATAGTCCTGTACACTAGGGTTTCATAAAAAATATATATTTTTGGACTATACAATCAGCAGTAATCCGTTTAAATTTTGTAGTGATACCTCGAATGATTCGACCATTTTCCCTATATTTTGTTTAAAGAGGACATTTTTTATTTACAATTTTTATTTATAAATTTGTATTTTGTTGATTTTATAGGTCAGTCTCTTGTCCAACTAGGGTCTCACAAAAATGTATATTTTTGGAATACTGAAAGGGCAATTATATCACCATACATGAATTGAAAAAAAACTATTATTTGAAAATGTGAAAAATTGCATATAGTAAATTACAGTAGCTAAAATAATACTAAACACAGAAATTATTTAAATACAGGATTTTTTTAAATTAATATTAAATTTAATTAATTAGCATTATTTTTTATTAATTAATTCAATTACTTATTAATTAATTTTTAAATTATCTTTTGTAATATTACACATAGTTAATTTTGATATATTATTCGAAAAATATAAATGTTTGTGAGACCCTAGTTAATGGAGGTACTGAACAAACCTCATTTAAATTTAATATGTTCCTTACTAAATTATTCCATATTTAAATTTATGCAAAAAAGATTAAACAAATGAGATTATCTCCATGATAGTTTGTGGTCCAAGGGCAGACCTGCCTGCCTTAAATTATTAATTTTAATGAAGGAGGTCCTTGCAAAGTTTGAGAGGAATATTACAAAAGCTAAAGATA
Organism: Musca vetustissima; assembly: GCF_032173495.1. NCBI lineage: Eukaryota > Metazoa > Arthropoda > Insecta > Diptera > Muscidae > Musca > Musca vetustissima. The sequence goes on from NW_026874252.1 coordinate 98,214, forward strand.
TATCCATAAAATTTCACAAGGACAATGCTGAGATGTTACTCCAACAATATACATTTTTCTGAGACCCTGGCTGGCTCAGAAAAGTTTTAAAAATTATATACTTTTTTCCGTATCAATTTTACCTCTTTCATAAAAATTCTGAAATATTTTTATTTTTAATTAATAAAAAATAATCGAATCGCTTGGGATATATCTTCAAAATTGTACCTGGTCAATGCTGAGGTAATATATAAAAAACCGGAATTTTTCTGAGAGCCTAGTTGGTCCAGTGACTGAGTTTGTGGCATTTCATTTAGACCCCTGAATTTTGTTCACAATATATTTTGCATTTTTTATTTCTGCATTATTTGTCACATCATTGTTATAATTGCAGTTTTGTTTTGACTTTTGTGTTTGCTGCTACTGTTCCAGTCGGCTATGTAATTGCACAAACACACATATGTGCAGTCTGACTGACTGACAAACTCAAATTCTTACTAAAAATGCATTGTTTGTTTTTGACACACGTTTAAGTTTTATTTCAAATATTTAATTTATAATGCAATTAAAAAATTTAAACACTCACACACACAGCCACACATGTGAAAACTTAAACACACTACATGCAGTAGCAGCAATTTCTCACCTGTAATAACAAAAACCACAACAACAACAACGACAACTAAGAATGACAACAATAACAAAGTAATTTTTATTTTCTAAACTTTTAACACTGACCTGAATGATATTTTTTCATGAAGATAAATTCAACAATAACAACTAAATACATTTTTACATACATACATTTTTGTATGTATATATACACATGTATTTTATGTAATTAAAAGAACAACATATTATATTCTTGATATGCGAAATTTTCGTTAAATTCTTCAATATTCTCAAGTGATAATATTTACAAGAAAATTGAAACAACAATTGTAAATTTGTAGCCACTTTTGTTGTTGTTACTTATTATTGTTATTATTATTACATTGTTGCTGTTGTTGCCATTGTCTTGATGACATTAATTATGATCTATGTTGCATTTTGTTGTTGTTAATTTAATTTTTTTTATTAAATTTAGTAGCTATTTTGTGATGGCCTACAACCTGTTGTTAACATTTTGACTCTTTTGATCTGATCTTCCTCTCTCTCTATTGGGTTAATATTCTCTTAGGAATATTTCTCAATTGTTATTTGCAGTTATTTTTTTTCTTCTTTTTATTACAGATCAAAGTTCAAAAGTTCAGCATGTGTTGAATAATAATATTTCTCTCTAGATGTATACATATGTATATTATGACACCTCATATGTCATTTTCTCTTTGTTTTTGTTAATTACTTTGAAGTGCTGCTCTTACTCACCGGCATTGAAATTGAGTAAGAGAACTCAGTGCATAATAGCTGTTAGACAATTTAATTATTTAATTTGCTATTAAATGGAATTATTTTTTTTTTGTTATAAAATAATAAAAATCAATGACAAAATTTGTTATATACGACAAGTGATAATTATCTTATGTATGGGTCAAGGGACCAGTTGTCAGAGGTAAAAAATGAATAGATAAAAAATGAGGTAGTCTAAAGGGTCTAGGTAACTTTTTATATAGATTCTATATACAATTAAAAATATTAACAAAAGTAAATTTTAAGGGTAATAAAATAAAAGATTAAAACGCGTTATTCAAGGGCCTACTCTAGAGCTTAAACATAATTAGAAAGGAATTAAGTGGTATAAAGAGCCTATGTATTTTTTAAAATTCATGTAAAGAGAAAATGTTTAACAATAGAAGTAGGCACATTAATTGAAATATTGATATAAACGGATTCGATATAAAACGTGGATAGTTATAAATATTCCGGGGTCCAGCCTTCTAAATTCAAATACTCATAAGAGAGTGGATTCGGAGTGCGGTTTATTGTCTGTGATAAATTGTATAAAATAAACGAGGGTTGCAATATGTCTTCTATATGTAAGAGTATGTTTATCCATTTTCTAATAAAAATCCCATTTATTTATAGCTGAGATATTTCCCAAAAAGGACGCTAACTAGTCCAGGGACTACTCTATAAATTCTAAAAGTTCTTGTCTTCCTTAATTAAGTATTTTTTTTTTTTGTAATAGAATTTGTCTTGGAAAATATTGAAAGGATATATATATATCTCAACAAAATTTGACAAGGTAGGAATTGAAGGTCTAAACAAAGTGTGTAAATTTTTGTAAGTCTTCAATCGGTTTAGAAACATGCCTATAAATTCTACAACTTATTGACATTCTTGGATTATTTATTTTTTTTTCTGAGACGACTACTTTTCAATACTTTGCCTAAGATAGAGTGGACCGACATAGCTATTTCAACAATATTTCACAGGATTCATTTTCGGATATAAATCAAAAAAATATAATTTTTTGTAACAGCTTAGTTGGTCCAGGAACTGAGGAAATTATCTTTAAGTTGATTGAATATTTTATACTAAAAGTCCGCCTTTAGAATTCAGCAAAAAATATTGAACGAATGAAAATATCTGTACAAAAATTCTCCTAGTTAAAACTGAGATATTATCCTAAAACAGATATTTTTTGTGGGACCCTAATTGGAACAGAGGCTGACCTCTGAAGAGGTTAATTTCAAATAATTTAAATAAAAATAAGTTGAATATTCAATACTTTTACATAGTCAATTCAGGTCAGGTGGACCCGTTTTGAGACCTTAGTTGGACGAGGTACTATGGGAAATCCCCTTCAAATTTAACGAATATTTTAATTTGGAATAATAATGAGTATTCTGCAAATATTATTGCAAGAATGAAACTAACTTCAAAAAAACAATTAATCCCAGTTATAGCTGAGATATTGCCCTAAATATATAAATTTGTGTGGGACCCCAGTTGATCCAGGGAGTGGCCCATAAATGTCTTAAATCTTAGAATAATTAGAATACAAATATGTTGAAGTGTAGAATAAAATATTCAACATTTTTACAGGGTCAATTCAGGTCAGGCGCTGTCTAAAAATAACATTTTTTGAATTGAATAAATATTTTAATTTGGAAAAATTAAAAAAAACTAGCCTTCTTTAAAATTCTGCAAAAATACTGAAATAATGAAAATATCTCCACAAAATTAATCCCAGTTAGAGCTGAGATATTATGCTAAATATATAATTTTTTGTGGGACTTTAATGGGTCATAAATCTCTTGCCTTCTTTTCACTGAAGGGGTAAATTTCGAATAATTTGTATAAAACTAAGTTGAAGGGTAAAATAAAATACTCAAAATATTTACATGGTCAATTCAGGTCAGGTGTTGTCTAAAAATAAAAATTTTTATGTGACCCTAGTTGAACCAGGTACTGTGGGAAATCCCCTTCAAATTGAATAAATATTTTACTTTGGTAAAATTTAAAAAAAAAAAGACAAAAGCAGACCGATCCCAGTTAGAGCTGGGATATTGTCTTAAAAATATTAATATTTGTGGAGTTGTGGAGATACCCAAGTTGATCCAGAGGCTGACCTAGCTGGTCCAGTGGCTTACCTATAAACTCTAAAATTTGTTACCTACTCTCTATTGATAATGTCAATTAAAGCAGAAATTTTGAGATTTAGACAAATTATACAAGATCATTGTTGAGATATTAGCCCAAAAATATACATTTTCGTAGGACCCGATTTTGTCCACAAATTCTGATAACATAGAAAAAATTAATAAGTCCATAGGTCAGATTTTTTCTATAGAAACAATTTGCAAGACTGATTTTTGATTGTACTCAGGATGGAGTTTTTTAACTATAAAATAAAGAAATCATTGGTCATTAGGACTATTTTTTTTTAATTATTGGTCCATCATAGGTCCATATTTTTTTTAACAAATCATCGTTTGCCAGTACCGATTTTTTTCAGGACTAGTATGGCTGATGATCATGACTGATTTTTCTATAGAAAAACGTGTATGTCCTCTGGATTGATTTTTACCTCCTATCTTTGTTGTCTCCTATAAAAAATCGGTGCAGTGGACTAATGACCTCATCCCATTATTTCCTAAAACATTGTCCAGCCTTTAGATTACATTTTTTTCGGGGAAATACCCTACCCACACGTGTTTTTTTAATTCAATGTTATTATTAATATTATTTTTTCGTTTTCAATCAAAACCAAAAATAAATAAATAAAAAACTCAAAACCTCATTGGGATTTTACCATAGATTATTTTATTAGTGAGATTTTCATATGTCAAAAACCGCAATTTATAAATAATGCGATAAATATGTTTATTATGTTTCGGATACAAAAAAACCAAATTTAATTGTGGTTTTTAATAATTGTTGGGTTTTTGACTTGAATATGCTACAACAACAACTAGAATAATAAATAAACAATTAACATAATTAAATTGTGATTTCACAAACAATTGTTGTAGTTCTGGTTTTTTGTTTTGAGAACAATTTCGATGATGATGAATGAATTTAATTTTGCATTTTTTTATTCTGTCAATTTTCATAATTGTGTTTAGGTTTTTTTTTAATTTCTTACATATATGTTTCTGAGTTTTTTAATTTTATTTTATAATTTATAAATATTATTTTTTCATTATACGTTTTCTATGCGTTATTTTTTTATAAATTGTTATTTGCCATATATTTCACTCTGACATTATTCTGCACTATGGCCTATGACGAACTACTTTTTTGTTGTTGTTGCTGATGTTTTGTTTCAATGACCATCCATAAAGTATGGCTTAAATGATGACTGAGCGACTGGTTGGCTGACCAGCATGGTTGGTTGGCTGACCAGCATGCTAGTTTGTCGTCTAAATGCCTCTTGTCGTCTAGGTTATGCGACTGTGTGGTATGGTTGATTAAATTGTTTTTCATGCATTGCAAAAAAATTAAAACTAACAGCGTGAGGTCATTGAATTAGGACGGCTAGATTTGAAAAGTGGCGGAAATGGCGTCACCAAAGGAAAGAGGTTAAATTAAGTATCAGTAGAGGTGTATAAAATCAAGTTATATGATAATTAAATTTATAATTGTGTTCATTGATTTTATGGTTGAATATTTGAAAGAATATTTTCGATTTTTAAAATTGTTGAATTAAAAATTTTTTTTTTTTTAAAAAATTAAAAAAGTATGTTTTAGTTTTTTTTTTATATTCCATTCCTATTGCAATCAAATTAATATTTACAACTTGTTGTATTTGTATTTTTGTCGATTTATATTTTTTTAATTGTTTTCAAATACCCAGTCCCCAATTGACTTCCATTATTATTGGTATCGTTTTAACAATCAAAAATAATTTAATAATTCACTTTCATATGGACTTGAAATAAAAAAATTCTCACAAAACCTGATTTTTGTATCCGAGGAATATTTATTTTGTTCATGTTTTTTTTCTTTTTTTGAAATCCCAAGTTTCGATTACTTTCATGACGTGCAGAACACACCTGGACAATAAATAAATGTCATTTTGAAATTAATTTTGGTGTTATAAAATAACTGTTCATATAACGTGCATTTAGATAAGGAATACAATACAAAAAGTGATTTGGATTTAAGAATAAAAAAATAAATAAATAAAAATAAAAATAATAATTGTAATTATTTTTTTATAAGAAATTAATAATTTATACAAAAATTGTATCACCATAAATATTTTATATAAATTACATTGTTATAAAAATATTTTTTTAATGTCTATATAATTATTTTTACATATATTTATAAAAGATTTTATTTTATTATATTATTTATTTATAATATTTTTTTATATTTATTTATATTATTTTTTTATATTTATTTATACTATTTATATTATTTATTATAAAATATATACTCTTATAAAATAAATATTTTTATTTTTATATTTTTTGTTATATTTTTATATTATTTATATTTATATATTTTTTATATTTATATATTTTTTAAAAAATAAAAAGTTAATATTGGCGAAAAACAAAAATAAAAATAATTGTAATTATTTTTTTATAAGAAATTATAATTTATATTTTTTTTTTATATTATTTATTATATTTATATATTCTTATAAAATAAATGTTTTTATATTTATATTTTTTTTATATTTTTATATTTATATTTATATATTATTTATATTTATATATATTTTTTATATTTATATATTTTTTAATATTTATATATTTTTTTCAAAAATAAAAAATTAATATTGGCGACTTGATTTTATATTTTTTTTAATTTTTTCTGTTCGCACTTTCGCCCACAATATTGAAATAATTAATATTTGTTATTGTGTCCGATATTTTCCGATGATATATTGTATATACCTATTCCTGTTGTTCGGTGACCAAATTAAAATTTGATAAAGAACATTTTTTCCATTGAAAGACTGCCTCTAAAATCAAGTATTGTAAGATATTTCGGCTCATTTCCAAAAGCTTTCCAAAAAATAACACTAAAGGCATGCAACTAATTTTTTTTTATATAAAAATTTTTGTTGTAATTTTTATTATAAATATTATATTTACGAATATAGTTTATACTGAGAAAATTTAGGAAATTTTGTTCAGAATATTTCTTACCCTGACACCTTACATTCACGATGAAAATTCATGTCATTTTCATGTCTCAACATGAAAGAAGTTTGTATTAAAATTATGAATTATTGAACTAATTAATATTTTCAATTGAGTCCGATATTATCCGGTGATATATTAAATATATCGATTCCTGTTGTGTGGTGACCTATACGGAAATTTGGTGAGGAATATTTTTACCTTTGAAATCAAGCCTTTAAAATGTGGTTTTGTTATATTGCCATTTACGACTTAATTTTATTATTTTTTTAATTTTTTCTGTTCGCAATTTTTCCCCACAATACCTCTTGACATTTATTGACCATTCTACACCGCATAGATTCTCTCCACCCCTGTTGCTGCATTTACATTAATAGCCATCTCAACTGCCCATAACTGTAATTTAAAGCGCATGCGTGCAACTGCATATGATTTTGTAGTTAGCTATTTTTTTAGCCTAACAGCGTACGATGATCATATGTCAGAGAAGACAACGACGACGATATCGTTAATGTCGTTCCAATTGCTGATGTGCCTGGTTTGTTGGCTACATCACCACCTGATTGTGGGGCTTTTTTCCAACAACAACAATAACAACTAACCAACAAATAAATACTACCAACATTTAAAAGAACCATTGAAGCATCAAAGCTAATCATTAAAACGATACGTTTAGTAGATGTGGTGGACAACATAAAATGTGTGTGTTTGAAAAAATTTTAAAAAAATCAGAAAAAAACATTTTTAAATATATTTATACAGAGAGTAGTCAGTGTATTGAGAATGAAGAGAAAATAAAAAATAATTTATGCACCAGTTTAAAAAAGGATTTAGATTAAATTCCTAAAAATTCATTGTTCTAATTGCAAGCTATATTTTTCGTTTAAATATTAAAAATATCGCTTTCTTATGTTCGGAGATATATAGTGAAATTTTATGGAGAATATTTTTTTTTCTTTGAAACCTTGGTCCTACAATGAAGTTTTGTTAGAAATTTTGGCTCATTTTCAAAACCTTCCTAAAATAAACATAACAACAAAATTCAAATAGTTTTTTTTTTTATTTTTAAATAGTTTTTCATACATATACATTATATTAAATTTTCAAATATAGTTTATTCTGAGATATATAGTGAAATTTTGTGTAGAATATTTCTTCCATTAACACCTAACTTCTTTGATGAAAATCCATGCCACTTTTATGCCTCAACTTAAGTGAAGCTTGGGTAGAAAATTAAACATAAGAAATAATTGAAAATTTCAATTATAATCGATATTTTTCGGTTATATATTACATATATCAATTTCTTATGTTCAGTAACCTATAGTAAAATTTTATGAGGAATATTTTTTTCTTTGAAACCATTTTCCAAAAAGAAAATTTTGTGAGAGATGTTGGCCCATTTCCAAAATGCTTCCAAAAGTAACATCAAATGCAGACACCTAAAAATTATTTTTTTTTTATAAAATTTGTTGTTGAAATTTTTATTATAAGTGTTGTATTTATAAACATAGTTTATTCTCAAATATATAGTGAAATTTTGTGCAGAATATTTTTTCCACTGACACCATACTCCTACGATGAGAATTCATTGCACTTGCATGCTTTATCTTGAAAGAAGCTTGGGTTACTACTTTTAAATATGAAATGATGAAAATTTTTTTATTGTTTCGAATATTTTCCGGAGATATATTATATGTACCGATTCCTGTTGTTCGGTGACCTATACTGAAATTTGATGGCGAATATTTTTCCCATTGAAATTCTGCCTCTAAAGTGAAGTATTGTAAGAGATTTCGGCTCTTTTTCAAAAGCTTCTAAAAAATACACTAAAGGCATGTAACTAAAATTTTAATTGTGTATATAGAAATTGTTGTTGTAATTTTTATTATAAATATTATATTTACGAATATAGTTTATTCTGAGGAAACTTGGGAAATTTTGTGCAGAATATTTCTTCCTTTGACTCCTTACCCACACGATGAAAATTGATGGCATTTTCATGCCTCATCTTGAAAAAAAAACTTGGATTAAAAATGTGAATTATTGAAATAATTAATTTTTATTGTTTCCGATATTCCCCTGTGATATATTATATATATATATATATATATATATCGATTCCTGTTGTTCGGTGACCTATACTAAAATTTGGTGGAGAATATTTTTTCCATTGAAAGACTGCCTCTAAAATCAAGTATTGTTAGAGATTTAAGGTCATTTCGAAAACCTTCCTTAATTATATCTTTAAATCATTTTTTTGTTCTTATATAGAAATTGTTTTTGTAATTTTCACAATAAATGTTATATTTACAAATTTAATTTGTTCTGAGAAAAGTTGGGAAATTTTGTGTAGAATATTTCCTCCCTTGGCATCATACTCCTACGACGGAAATTCATGGCACTTTCAGGGCACCTATGAAAACTCTCTCTCTGACTGTGATCTTTCTGCAGATGGTGTATGATGTTGTAGGTATTGGATTTCACATGAATACGAGGGAAGTTGGAAAAGTTACAGAATTTTTGACATGCACATCTATAATATATATGAATCGGATTCGATTTATGGCAATTCTTAATCGATATTTGAAAAAAACCAATATTTTATTTATTTTTTTTTTAAATATTTGTTTATTTCCCACAGAATCTTATTCCCCTTTTTTTAGCTATCTCATATCTTATAACCCTTCTGTCAGCTACGTCCCTGTTCCTTTCACATGTGTTTAATTACTTTTTTTCTTAATTACAAAAAATTTAAAAATATTTTCTAAGCATTTTTTTTTTAATTATTTTTTTGTTGACTTATTTAGTGGCACGAAAACAACCCAGCCCGTGTTAATGACAAAACATAAAATCATTACATGTTGGTAAATAATATTATATGATTATTTAAAATAACAACAACAACAACAAAATTTAATGCTTAAACAACAAAAATAAAAATAACCCCAGGCAATAAACCTTTTTTAAATTAACAATAATTCACACTTGACAAAAAAGACCTGACACTGCATTCTCGTTGCATGCGATGATTGCACACCACAAACAATGAAAACTTGGCGTAGACTTTATGACTTCGAAGTCAGCTTTGTTTATGAGATTGTATGTGTGTAGACAAATTTTCATGCCATAAAAATCCTAATTTATGAACAAACATGTTTGAAAAACAATTAAAATTAATTTAATTTTTATTTCTCTTTTTTTCATTTTATAGCCAATCGATAATGCGACAGCAGCAGCCTCTGTCGGAACATTGGAGGATAGTTGGTGCTGGGAACCGGATAATGTTAAAACAACCGATTCTGAAACCTCTTCCGGTAATGGCAATGAAATTGTCAATATTACACTGGAAGAGGTACCACTGGGCGGCTCAGCCAAGGCGGGGGCAAAGACGAAAATTCATCGCCTCGGCAGCAGTGGAGAATTGCAAAAACGCATCCAACAATTGGAGGAGGAAAATAAACAGTTGAATAATTCTCTGGAAGAATTGGACACGCAACATAATTTGGAAATGCAAAATGTTTTGGAACTCAAAACGGAGCTGCAAGAAAAACTGCATCGAGTTTCGCGGGACTATGAAAATCTCAAACAAAAACATGAAGAGAAATTCATACAAACCGAATTGGAAATGGCGAAAATGAAAAAGTTGCAGGAACAATCCGACTCCGAAAAGCTTAAATTCGCCAACGAAAATGAAAAATTAAAACAAAAGCTTGAAGAAAGCTCCAAGGAAATAAAACGGGTCTTTGAGGAAATGTCGGATTTGCAGAGTCTATTGGAAAAGAAGTCTCAGGATAATCAAGAGTTGATACAGCGCATCAAGGAAGTGTCCGAAGAGGCCCAAAAGGATAAGGAAGACTTGCAAGTGAAATTGGAACACCTCACCCAAGAAATTGAAGAGTTGAAGGTTAGCAAAACCAAAAAGACCTCAGAATCATCGAATAGCAGTTCAAATGGCAAACAAAGTGAAGATGAATTTATTGTGGTCAATGAAAAGGATGCCAACTCCTCATCGTCCGGCACCCCACCCTCCAAGGAGGAGTTAAAAGATCGTGTGGTGGCCTTGGAGAATAGGGTCTCAGAATTAACCCTGGAAAATGGTAGCCTTTCGTTGAAATTACAAGACCGTGAAATGGAAAAGGATTTGTCGCTGCAGGTCCTAAAAGATAACTTGAAGTCGATGCAACAAGAAAATGATGAGCTTAATGAAAAGTTACGCATGGCTCTCATCGACTTGGAAGATCAACAATTTAAGATTGCCGATCTCAAGGAAAAAGCTTCAGAGGCCATTATTGCCCAGGAACAGTTGAAAGCTTTGAATGAAGAGAAATTGAAATTTGCCGCGGAAATAAAGGAGATGAGGGAATATATGAACAACTCCCTGGAATTGGAGAAACGTTTGCTGCTGTCCGAACAGGAAAAGGAAGCTTTGCAATTGGAGCTACAAAGCTCCAAGGGGGCAATGGACAGAATTAATGCCCTGGAACAAAAAATACAAAAGCTCACCTATGAAAATCAACAGCTGCAATTGAATGCCGAGGCAGAAACTGAGACCTTGAATAATAGTGCGGAACTTGAGCAAAAGCTCAAGGAGCTTAATGAGGAAAATAACCAATTAAAAACGGAATTGGAACAGAGGAGCGGAAACAACAACAAAAAACAACAATGTGTTACCGATTTAGATGATGAAGAAGGTGCGGGAGATGATGGTGGTGATGATGGCGATGACGACAGCTTTTCTGTGGAGAAACTTAAAACTCTACTCAAAGCTTTCTCTTCTTCCTCGGCGGATTTAGAAAATTTAAATCTCCAGGAATATGAGCTTTTCTATAAAAATCTCAAAGAGAGGCTGAATAAAATCGACACCCTCCAACGGGATCTGAATCACATGTCCGCCGAAGTTATGGATTTGCAGGATAGCAAATTAATGTGGGATCATGAAAAGAAAACTTTGGAAGCTGATATCTCCCAGTATATTCTGCAATGCGATGAGCTAATGAAAAACAACGAAATACTCTTGAACGAATTGGAGAACTACAAACGAAATAAACTCGAAACGATCCATGAAAATAACGAAGAGAATGTTATGCAGTTGGAGACCCAATTGGATGAGTGCACGAAGCTTAATCGTACCCTGGAACAGGAATATATGGAACTGAATGAGAAAATTGAAGAGCTAGAGAAGGAAAATCAAACCCTAAATGAAAAGCTAAGGGACACCCAGCAGCAATATGAGTCCCTTACCACAAGGGAAAAAGATCTGAATCTCCAGGTGGAGACTTTGGAATTGGAGAAATGTAATTTGTTACTCAAGTTCAATGAATTTGATTCCAAGGCCCAGGACAAGGAGGAGGATAATCAGAAACTACAAGAATTCCAAGAAAAATGCCTCAGTTTGGAACAACAATTATCCAGCCTGGCCAAGGATCATGCGGATTTGGTGAATGCCATGCAAAAACAAAAGGAAAGTTTGCAGGAAAATATCCAAGCCAAGGAGGAGGCTGAGAAACAGCTGAGACTTCAGGAAATTGCCCTGGAAAAGCAAAGAGAAAAAGAAAAATCAACCCTAGAAGAATTACAACAAAAACTCTCCACCTCCCAAACGCAGGCCCAAAACTATCAACAAGAACTGATGGCCAAAAATATTGTCTGCGAAAGTCTACAACAGGAAATAAAAGTTCTACAATCGTATGTCAAAAATGCCGAATCCATTGCCAATGAAAAAGCCTTACTCGAGGAACAACTCAACGAAAAACAACAGGCCATTCAGGAGCTGCAAACCGAACTTAAATCACTACAAGAAAAACAGGATGTCTTAATAAAAGATTTGGAGGAACACGAAAAATCTAAGGCAACTGAGGACAAATCCCTTGAAAATATACAAAAAATAGCTGAGCTCGAAACCAAACTCCTGGCCACGGCGGATTTACAAAAATCCCTGGAAACCCTGCAATTTGAAAAACAGGAACTCATTAAAGCTCTACAACAAAAACATGCCGAAAATATGCAATACTACACGGAAATACAAAGGTTAACCCCTCTCGCGCAGCAGCAACAATCGGAAACTGCGGAGCCACCATCCACTGAAAGCAAAAAACCCTGTTATAAATGTCCTGAATTGGAATCAACAATAGCTGAACTGAAAAAACAACAAGAAAAATTCCAGGATCAAATCAATTTCCTTAAAGAAAAATCCGATATTTTAACTACCAACCTGTTGACGGAACAAACCAATCAAAAATTGATTCAAGAAGAAAAGGCCGATGTTTTGGAACAAAATGCCACTCTACGCAAAGATGTTGAACGTTTAAGGGCCCACTTATTGGAAATTGAGGATATGCATACCCAGGAATCCGTGGAAATGCAAAGGGAGCTGGATGAAACTAAGGCTCGCATGCAGCAGCTGGAAATTGAAGTTTCCAAATCCAGTAATGCCTATACATCGGCAAGGTGAGTTAAAGGGGAGAGAGGAATAATTATCATTATTTAATTTAGAAAAAAATCGAGTTTTTTTTAAATAGATCTTCTTCCCACCCTTGTAGGTCTTCATAGATAAATTTGTATGGATATTTTTAGGTGAACTTCTATAGACCTTCTGTTCTTCAAAGGCGGTCTTTTTAGTATAACTATAAAGATTTTCAAGATGCCTTTTCAGGCGAATTCCAAGTTTTTGTCTTCTGAGAAAATCTTCTTTTCTTCAAATTATCTGATAAGACTTTCAGAGGCCTTCATGAAAGACCTGTAGATCAGCTAAATATTTCTAGAGACTTTCTTAGTATATTTGCCTCTTTAGATGCTTCTAGAGGACTTCATAGGCGACCCTTATAATTTTTTTAATCGACTGAAAATACCTCCAAGACTGTCCCGACCCGAGTCTTACTCGGCCAATGTCTGCACCTCAGTCCATTGTGAAATAGTAAGGATTGCTACAATAACAATAACCATGAAAAAATGAAAATATAGAAGCGTTGGTATACGAACTTCAATAGCTCTTCTGGGAATACATTTTACATTTCTCCATCTAGGTGTTGCTAAAAAATGCTATAAATTCTCTGAAATATTTTCATTAGACCCCTCTACAAAATCAGAAAACACATTCCCTGTGCCATTTGGCTCTCGGTGGAAGACATTAACTTCGATGGATTTCTATTTATGGGCTTCTGAAAAAAAAGAAAAAAAGTTAATGGTATTCTATCGCGATTCGACAATATCCAGAGTTTTTTTCAGAAAATCAGGGTCCACGAAGACAGACTTTATTGTGTTTTGAAGTTCTTATCGATTACGAAGCTCTTTCATAGATATATGATAGTTCTATCGATTGGAAAATATCCTGTTTTTTAAGGCAGACTTTATTGCCTCATGAAGTTCCTATTAATTCCGAAGCTCTCTTACATACGGTAGTTCTATGGGGTTTCAAAGGTCATCTTGGAGTTCTCAAGCCTGAAAATCTCTCTTCTAGAGGGTTATTTCCAATTTAAAGTCATTCTATAGACTATATATAGATCTATCACAGGATTTCATAAAATACATATACCTCCTCGAAGTGTTTTTAGAGCTCATCTGAAAAGCCTTTCACTGCTATTTTATATATCCAATATATTCCCTACCTGTTTTTCAAGGAAGTGTGAAATCAGAGGGCTTTCTTTCTGGATAATTCCATAGATTCCAAGGATTTTATTTACGTGTTATGCTTCAGATATCTTTACAGGATAAGAAGACTTTCTAAGGGCTTATTTCAATAAAATCCCTCTAGGTTTTCAGTAGACATAAAAATTTGCTTCTATAGGTTTTCTGATAACGACTTTATTTCTTTCTTTTGGTTTTCATTAGGTAGAAAATAGTCTTTAGGGTCATTTTGGTCTACAAAATTCCGAGAGATTTTGGTCTCCATGGGGAGACAAATTCAAGCCTCTCTTTTAATACAACAAATAATATCGAAATTCAATTTTAGATGTTTTCAGGTTATATGATTCTACTGGTCTAAAAAATGCCTAAATATAGGTCACTTTTATGCGGGTGTCCATGGGGAGACAAATTCAATACCTCTTTATATAAATAATAGGCATGTGTTCTAACTGATTTACACAAGCTAAAAACCCAAATATAACAAAGATGTACTAATTCTTCTACGGAACCCAATTTCATATTCTTTCGCCATTCAAAAGCAAACCTTTTTTTTATAATTTTATTTCTATATATTTTTTTACAAACAGTATTGAAAAAATTTTCATTCTCCACTCAAAGCCAAAACTTTCCTTTCTTCATAATTTTTTTATTTCTATATTTGTTTTTGCCAAAAAAAAACTGTCATTTTTTTATCAAACATTCTGATGACGAGGTCGTTCGGTATATTTACCACCGTCCCAAAAAAAATTATCTAAAAAAAACACAGAACTCTCTTTATCAGAATATAGATAAATAGAATATCTATATAAAAAAACCTCCGAACAGAACGCAACACAATACAAAAATTGTTAATTAACCCTAACAAAGACGAGAGACTAATACCTTTTTTTCAGCATAGCATATATATTTTTTTATTTTATGGCACCACAATGCCAGAAACACGACGACAATACACCTGTGTAAAGTTTGCACAAAATATTATTATTATCATCTAATTATAACAAATAGTCAACGACACACACACGCGGACAGACGAACAAAGGCGAAAAAATATGGCTCAGAAAATTGCCTGGCTGATAGGTAAAACACAAAAAAATTATGAAGGCACAACAATTTTTTGCACAATTATATTGACGACGACAATGCCATAATGGCAGCCATTTTGTGTGTCACAATGCCGGGGAGTAAGATATTCGTGTTTTTGGGATTGGGTGTTTGAAACGTGTGCTTTCAGCAACAAAAAACCATTAACGGTTTTATGCATTAACAAAAAATTGTTTTCTTATCGTTGTTAGTCGAGCAAAATTTTGTATGCAATATTTAGTTTTTAATGACTTGACTTCTCAGTTGAAAATTTATTTTTTTAAACTAATTTTCGTTCTGCTTTTTTAGCATTCGTGCCAATCAACATGCCGAAACTTTGCAGGCCCAATATGCCCTGGTAATACAACAACGTGATGAATTACTACACAAACTATCACTGGCCGAAGATCGGGAATCGAAAAATCAAGCTGCCTTGACAAATTTACAATGTGCCCTGGAACAGTTTCAGAATGGTATACACATATTTTTATATTTTTTTATATTAAAATAATTTAATTTAATTTCCCCGTATCTCTTTAGACAAAGAAAACGACATCAAATCGGCCACCTTGCGTATACGCAAAGAGCTGCAACAGCATTTGGACAAAGAATCCCAATTACAAATGGAAATCCAACAATTGCAGCAACAATTGTCGGATGCCACTCAGGGCTTAAATGCTGCTGCCCGCTTGTCCGATCAATTGGAGTCTTGCCAACAGACCATACAGGCTCTAAGGGAAGAGGGTAAGTTTTGTAGAACATCATCAAGGGATGGTGTTTTGAATACATGAAAGGAACAGATTAAAGGAAATAAAAAAGGTTAAAGTGACTAATAAACGGATCAAAAATGTAGATAATCCCGAAAAATCAAAAATTCAAATTTAAGTGTGTGAACTAACAACAATTTTGAATGGTTACCATTTAAAACTTTCCCACAAAGTGTACTAACTGAGAGAGGATAATTTCGAATTTCTTAGATTCAAATTTATAGAAAGGCATTCAAAGGTGACCCTATAAACGGTTCTAAGGGCGTTGTCATATTCGACCATAAAATCTCTTTTGGAGACGACATTTTTATTGTCTCTTTCGATAGCCGTAAAGTGGTCTTCAAAGACGATCTTCTCTCATTTAGACATGACATTTTTATCGTCTCTTTCGATGGCGGTAAAGTGGTCTTCAAAGACGACCTTCAAGTCGTCTTAAGGTAGTCTTTAGAGACGACATTTACGTAGGTTTTAGAGACAGCATTAAAGTCGTATTTTTGACGACCTTTAATTCTCCTTTTTAGACAACCTT
Organism: Musca vetustissima; assembly: GCF_032173495.1. NCBI lineage: Eukaryota > Metazoa > Arthropoda > Insecta > Diptera > Muscidae > Musca > Musca vetustissima. The sequence goes on from NW_026874252.1 coordinate 114,743, forward strand.
AAACATGACGTTAAACATGAACTTAATGACGCATTTTTAGACGATTTAGAAACGTATTCATTTACCAACTTAAAGTCTGCCTTATAGACGTCCTGTTAATAGTAATTTTCGTGATTCTAATATAGTTTTTAACGATCTTAAAGTCTTACTTTATGCGACCATAAAGTAGCCTTTATAGACAAGTTGAAAATCGTATATATAGACGACTGAAAGTCATCTTTATAGACGACTATAAATGGTCTTTATATATTAAATGGGAGTAATTTTTATATACGACTTAAAACTATTCTAAAAATCGCCTTTATAGACCACCTGAAAGTCATCTTTTTAGACGACCAGAATATCGTCTTTATAGACGAACTCCCTTCAAATGGAGGGAGTCTTTTGTTTAACCTGAAAGCCATATTTATGGCCGACCTGACAGCCTTTTCTATGAACTACCTTAAAGTCGGCTTTTTATTCCATTGATAAAGACCAATTTTAAATAATTTCAGATAAATAAATTCCAAGGTATATCAGACCAATAACCATGAATTTTTAAAGAATATTTTTTCAAGAACCAACAGATCATTTTTTTAAGACCAGCCAATTACACGGATTTTTATATCCTTCACCACACTGTGCTACAGGGTATTATGTCTTTATGCATATGTTTGTGACAAGCAAAAGGAAATAAGATAGACACATGGTTCCTTTTCAGAATATGCATAGAATCACTTTCTCAGTCGATTTATGCATGTCCGTCCGCCCGTCCGTCCATGTTAAATTGTAAACAAAGTACAGGTCGCATTTATGATCCGATTTCGATGAAATTTGACATAGGTCACTTATTTGGCCCAAGGACAAACCCTATTGAAATTGGGAAAAATCGGTTCAGCTTTAGATATAGCTCTCATATATATTTTCGTCCGATTTAAGGTAAATGGCGCACCAAAGTACCTGTATATCTTTCGATTCGATACTGAATTAAGCCTAGAAGGATGTGTGCAAAGTTTCGTGAAAATCGGCTCAGATTTAGATATAGCTCCCATATATGTTTTCGTCCGATTTAAGGTATATTGTGCACCAAAGTACCTATAAATCTTTCAATTTGAATTAAGCCTAGAATGATGTTTTAAAAATATTATTTAAAGACCATCTTCGAAAACCAAATTATCCTTTCCCTAAATGTTCAGATATTACAATTAATGAATACATATTTAAAATATTTAAAAACAAATTGTGATAAGCAAATTTAAAAATATGCACCCAATTGCACCAACCAACACCACAGCATCCTCACCAAACACCAAAGTATCCCTCCATCCCTCACAAAATAAACCACAAAAACGTTTAAAAACAACAAACAAAAAATAAAAAATGTTAAAACAAAAATCATTTTTCCACCACCACCAGAATTCTGAAAAATAAATATCAGCTGGTAATTCTGGGATTTATAATTAAAAAAATACATTGGCATTACCCGGAATTTCAGTTGGTATGGATTTTCTGGAATTCATTTCTTACACCATTTAATAAAAAAAACTAATGCAAAACAAAACAAAAATTAAAAACCTAGATTTTTAATAATAACAAAAAATGTATTGGATATTTTTTTTTCAAAAAGTTGCAAATTTAGATAATTTTTATTTTATTTATTTTTTTTTAATTTTTATAATTAATATTTGTGTGTTTATTTTTATTAAAAATATGTATATATGTAAATGTGTTTATTTTTAATTATTCTTTTTATTAATTGTGTTTTTTTTTAATATAAATTTGTGTTTATAACTTTTTTCAAAATATTTTATGTATAACTTTTTAATATTATTATTTTTTTTAAATCATATTCATTTTTGTGTACATTTTTATCATTTTTTATTAACCTCCTGCTTATTAATTATTTAATTTATTGCCTTTCATATATCCATATTTGGTTAAAAACAATAACTCCTTAACTCTTCTTCGCTTACCTAAAAAGAATTATTAAAAACAAATAATTTATATTCTAAAAAAAATAATAATGTCCGTTTTCAAGCAATCTCATTATGTAATGTGGTGATTTAGATTTGTTTCCAATCACGTTGCATGTGGAGATTACTTGGCCAGGCATTGAAGTCTTCATTTTGTTTTTTTTTATTAATTTACCAATTTCGTTTTTGTATGTTTTTATTAATTTTTATCAAATCAATTTTTAATTTTTTAAAAATCTATTGTGCCGTCCTTTTTTTACAAGCATGTTTAATTTTTTTTAATATTTTCTTATTTAAAATAATAAATGCAACTTTTTTTAAATTATTGTAAGGTTAGGGAAAAGTGCGTGTAATCCCGTAATTAAAATATCATTCGTGTCGTATGCAATCCTGAAACCCCACCGTGATTTTTAAATGAAAATAAATATACTTTTGTCTGTCAGAGTATTACATTAGGTACTGGTGTTGATTTATCTTCAAAATATATTTGTTGTTGTTTGTTTTATTTTTTTCTACAACAATAACAATAATTTTAAACTGACCAGTACTTATGTCATACTTACATACAGATGAAATGTAAATATCAACAAATATGTACTCAACACATCGATCGCATGGAATGTGAATGAATGTTTTGCCAAGTGTTTTCAAACAAATAAATGCCTGACTCCTAGAAATATGCACCAAAAAATAAAAGCATGATAATAAACCTATAATAATAATAAATAATAAAAGTGAAGTGTTTAAAAAATATGAAAAAATAAAAAATATCAAGAAAACAAGTTATTTTTTATATAATTTATTGTGAATGGATGGAATGGGAACTTGGAGAACAATACTCTTTCTTTTTATAAAAATCTGTAGACCAAAAAAATATTTTAAAATAAATCTCCATTTAGCGTTGATTTTTTTAAATACTTTAGAATAATCGACACAACAGTAAACGTGTTATTTTTTTAAAAATACAGTTTAGAAAAATGATAAATTTAACTTTTAATTAAAAAAATTCAAATCTAGAAGCAAGGATTTTTTAGATATTTTTTTGGGTTAATTTTTAAATTAAATAAAATTAAGGATCGAGGATTTTTAAAATATATTGTGGAAAAAAATCTGCAGACGTAGATAATTTTTTTTTTTGAAAACAAAATTAAAAATCTGCAGGCTTTCAAGGTACATGTCTATAATTGTGATTTTTTTAAATATACCTGATAAACATCCTTGAAGATTTTGTGAATCAGTTTTTTATAGCCTTCACCACACTGAGGTACAGGGTATTATGTCTTTGTGCATATGTCTGTAACAGGCAAAAGGAAAAGAGATAGACACATGGTTCTTTTTGAGAATATGCATAGAGAATATGAGAATATGCATATGTCGATTTATGCATGTCCGTCCGTCTGTCTGTCCATGTTAAATTGTAAATATGCATAGAGAATATGAGAATATGCATAAGTCGATTTATGCATGTCCGTCCGTCTGTCTGTCCATGTTAAATTGTAAACAAAGTACAGGTCGCATTTGTTATTCGAATTGGAAGAAATTTGGCACAGTTCATTCATTTGGCCCAAGGACGAACCATATTGAAATTGGGAAAAATCGGTTCAGATTTAGATATAGCTCCCATATATATTTTCGTCCGAATTATGTCTAGAACGATGTGTGTTAAATTTCGTAAAAATCGGTTCATATATATTTCCGTCCGATTAAATGTAAATGGTGCACCAGAGTCCCTATATATATTTCGATTTGCACGAAATTTGGCACAGTGTAATGAATTAGGTCTAGAATGATGTGTGTAAAGTTTCGTGAAAATCGGTTCAGATTTGGATATAGCTCCCATATATATTTTCCTCCGATTTACGGTAAATGGTGTACCAATGTCCCTATATATCTTTCGATTATTACGAAATTTGGCACAGCGTACCGAATTAAGCCTAGAATGATGTGTGTTAAATTTCGTAAAAATCGGTTCAGATTTAAATATAGCTCGCCTATATATTTTCGTCCGATTTTAGGTAAATGGTGCACCAAAGACCCTATATATCCCTCGATTTGCACGAAATTTGGCATAGCGTACTGAATTATGTCTAGAAAGATGTGTATTAAATTTCGTAAAAATCGGTTCAGATTTCGATATATCTCCCATATATATTTTCGTCCGATTTTATGTAAATGGTGGAACAAAGTCCCTATATAACTTTCGATTTGCGCGAAATATGGCATAGCGTACTGAATTAAGTCTAGAAAGATGTGTGTTAAATTTGCTTCAAATTTATATACAAAATGTTGTCCCATTGTAAGAAGCAACTCTATATCTGACCAACATTTAGTATATGTTGCAGAATGACATGTTTAATTTCATGTTAATGGTCCTTCATAAATGTGACGTCTGTTAGGTTTCCATCTGTTGAATATTCCCAAAGTGATGAAGGGTATCATATAGTCGGCCCCGTCATTTTGAAGGCATCTCCCATTATGTTTTAAAAGTAGGCACTGAGTTCCCTTTTCCATCCTACTATCGGTTTTATACCCAATGATATAAATATTTAATTTTTTTATAAAAAGTGATTTAAATTTTTAAAAATATAATTTACAAACCCCATATTTTTATTTTTTTAATTATCATTTTTATTTATTTAATTGTTTCTAATTATGCCCCTTTTTTCCTATTTACAGTCGATTCCCTGAAACAACAAAATACCGGATTGGAAAAGAAACTATCTACGGCCGAAGCTAGTCAATCGGATAAAATTGAAAAGACGCTAATCAAGAGTCTGTTAATTGGCTATGTGGTCAGTACAAATCCAAATGATAAACAGCAAATATTGCGTATGATATCCTCGGTATTGGATTTCAATCAGAGTGAAACCGATAAGGTGGGACTTAATAAGCAACATGGTGGCTGGTTGGGTTCGTTGCTTGGAGGAGGCGGTAGCGGTGGTAGTGCGGCAGGTAAGATAAATGATGAATTTAATAATTAAGTTTTAATATTAATAATCTGTTTTTTCTATTCAAGGTTCCCATTCCAAAGAAAATCTGGTACAGGCCTTTGTACAATTCCTTGAACAGGAATCTCAGCCACAATCACAGCGCCAGCAAATGCCCAATTTGTTAAATATACAACATTCCACAGCGCCCGGCGCCACAGCGTCGACATCAAGACGTTCATCACAAATAACAAATCCAATTGCACCACAACAACCGCAGCAGCAAGTGGCAACAACGGCATCTGCATCACCCAGTTCTAGCACTACAGCAGCAGCACCTCACACCCCCGTGCCCATACAACCTCTATTACTTTCTTCAACGGTTTTAGATGAATTCTCTCCCTCGCGTAATTCAAGTTCCATACTAAAGGATATCTTAAGCGATTCTTGATTATTGTAATAAGAGTTTTATAATTATTTTGTACGTTTTACGTTTTTTCATCATTACTTTTTGTTTCTCTTTGATTTATAATAATGTTTTTGTTTATTATGATTATTATATATTTATAAAAAAATGAAAGGACCTTTTAAATTTTTGCCTATGTGTCTTTGTAACAGAACTTTTTGTTTGAGTAGTGCAATTATGTCCTTTGTCCTTTTTCGAGATTTAATGTAATGGAACCATGTTGTTTTTCTTTTTATAAATTCTTCTAAGGAAATATATTTTTTTTAATTTCATATCCTAATTTCCAAATCTGTTTATATATGCCATTTAAAGGTCCAGGTCCACTTGTATATAATGTTGTCTCAGTGTGATTATGTTTGAAAGACAATTTTTATTTCATTATTTTTTTCTAAATAAAATAAAAAAATAAAACAATAGCTATATAAATATTGTATACAAACAACAACAAGAAATATAAAACTAATTGTAAAACTTCTTTATCTTATGTCTGATATAATCCACAAAACAAAACACTCTTCATAAATAAAAATAAAGCAAAAAAAAAAAAAAAAAACACACAATTAAAGAAAAAAAATCTTTTAATTTTATTTAAATAAAGACACGCAGATAGACGGATGGGTATTTGTAAATTGATTCAAATTGTCTGTGACGGATTTGGTCCAAAGAAACCTAGGGTCTAAAATCAATATTTCAATGACGCACATTTTTCGCCGTAGCAAAGCCATAAGGCTGATGATAGAAAAACTCGACCGATCAAGGAACAAAATACGTCATTCTTGTAAACCGAACAAACACAGTGTCAACTTTGTTAACATTTAAGAAAAAATAATAGATATTTTAATTTTATTAAAATACAGTGACACAGATAGACGGAATACATTTGTAAATCGATTCCAAATTGTCTGAAACGGATATGGTCCCAAGAAACCTAGGTTCTAAAAACAATATTTCAATAAGGCACATTTTCGCCGTGGAAAAACCACAAGGCTCATAGTAGAAAAACTCGACCGATCTCAGGAACAAAATACCTCATTCTAGGCTCAATCCAATACGCTAGGCAAAATTTTTTGTAAGCCGAACAAAGATAGTGTCAACTTTGTTAACATTTCAGAAAAAATAATCAAAACTTTAATTTTATTTAAATACAGAGACACAGATAGACGGAATACATTTGTAAATCGAAATTGTCTGACGCGAATATGGTCCAAAGAAACCTAGGGTCTAAAAACAATATTTCAAAAATGCACATTTTTCGCCGTAGCAAAGCCATAAGGCTGATGGTAGAAAAACTCGACCGATCAGGAACAAAATATCTCATTCTAGGCTCAATCCAATGGGCTAGGCAAAATTTCTTGTAAGCCAAACACAGTGTCAACTTTGGTAATATTTAAGAAAAAATAATCGATATTTTAATTTTATTTAAATACAAACACATAAAATAGATGTAAATTTGTAAATTTACCTAAAATTGCATAAAGTGAATAGGGTCCAAAGAAACCTAGGGTGTAAAAACAATATTTCAATAAGGCACATTTTTCGCCGTAGCAAAGCCATAAGACCGATATCAGGAACAAAATACCTCATTCTAGGCTCAATCCAATACGCTAGGCAAAATTTCTTGTAAGCCGAACAAACACAGTGTCTACTTTGTTAATATTTAAGAAAAAAATAATCGATATTTTAAATATCTTCGAACTTTCACAAAATGCTAATTTGCTCTTATATAACATAAGCGTATATATGTATTGCCAATATGGAATAAAACTTAACATTTCCCTCTAACGATTTGTGTAAAAATTTTGAAAATCGGTTAAGTAGTCGCTGAGTTATTTGCATTTGAAGTCAATCATCTTCCGAAATATACCAACTGTTCGGTGTTGGGCGCCTATTACCTCAAAATGAAAAACAACACACAAAAATCGTACTTCATGCGGGTGATTTTGTCAGTGTTGCCAATCATTGCTCGAAATCTTATGCACATCTAAAGCATATTTTTAGGCGCAACAAAACGCTCAATTATTTGGGAATATGCGGTTGAATTTGTCAGTGTTGCCAATCATTTGGGAAATCTCATGCATATCTAAAGCATATTTTCAGGCGCAACGAAATGCTCAATGCAAACTGGGAACAAAGAAAAATATTTTAAATATGATAAAACGTGAATTCGAAAAAAAATAAATTGTTAACAAATACTATATGAATGGTTTAAAATATTGTGTTTGGAATAAACAAAATAAGCCATATTGCTTTAATAAGCGATATGACGTAGCCGCGCCATAGGGATAAGTTTCTCTTGCAGATATTTTTTTTTGTGATATTGCTAAATTACTTTTTTTAATTTTTACTTACCTTTTAATTCAAATCCACTCAATTAAAAAGTCAAACACATTTTGTTTTTTTGTAATGACATTCAAAATATATTTGATGGATGTTTTCAAATGTTTATATTTTTTCATTTCGTGTCTCTAATATTTTATTTTATTTTTTTATTGTATAATTTTTTTTCGTGTTATTTCCTGTTCTTTTGAAAATGATTTGTTTTCATTTTCTTGATGATTAACAATGTTTGTTTTTTATTTATAAATAAATTTTGTATATATTTTGAAACAGTATTTTTTTGTTCATATATCAATTTTCTGGGTTGTGATTTTTACTATATGTAACATTTTAATGGATCAAATAATAGTTATTTGGGTGTGTGTGTTTTGTTATATTTGGCTAATTACTAACATTTATAGAAATCTGTATATAATATATAGAAATTTATATATATAAATATAAAAATGTAATTTATTAACAATTTGTTTTATTTATTTTTATTAAAACTTAACAAAGTTTTTTAAATTACAAATAAAAATTAGAAGGGAAGTTTTTTTTTTTTTCTATTAAAAAATTGGTAAGAAACTAGCATGGGTTTTTTTGGAAAGGAAAATTTTAATATTTTTTACAATAATTATTATTTTTTCATATTTATATTTATTTACATAAATGACAAGAAATTGCATAGTTATAAAAATTATTCAAATAATTGATTATAATAATAAAAATCATAAAAATTAAAAAAAAAATAGAAAATTAAATAAAATATTTACAAGTATTTTTTTAACATAATTAAATATATACAAAATTGGATTTAACATTTTTTTCAAATTTAAAAAAAATATATAAAAAATAATTTTTAAAATAAAAAAAATTATATATAAAAATATATTTTGTGTATATATATTTTCTGAATTAAAATATAAAAAGTATATTTTTGTACATATTTCTTATAAAAAAATGTCTAATTTATATAACTTGTTTTTTTTTTTTTAATTGAAAAAATATTTTGTATGATTTTAATTAAAAAAAATATTTATTTTTCTGCAAACATTTTTTAAATTTAAAAAAAATATATGTTTTGTCCATATTTTTTTTAATATATGCAAAATCGTATCCCCCTATTCCGTATGTCGTCGTCGTTTCTTTGTCCACATCACTTCGAAATTGATTTGGAATTCCCATGGTCTATAAATAAAGTCTCCCTGGGTGACCAGCTGGTCTTCCTGACATTTGAATTGAGAAAAAACACCTGTTTTCCGATTAAGATTGCTACCTTGGTGACGTTATTAATAGATCTTGGGTATTCCCATGGCCTCTAAATAAGGTCACCCAGGGAGACAAGCTGGAAATCGATACCTCTCAAGTATGCTGTCAAAAATCATTATTGTGAATTCCATTATGAAAACGTAAACAAAGTCGAATTTTTTTGACATTAGACTTGAGAAAAAACGGCTGTTTTCCGATTATGATTGTTACTTGGTGACCTTATTCATAGATCTTGGGTATTCCCATGGCCTATAAATAGGTCACCCAGGGAGACCAGCTGAAAATCGAAACCTCTCAAGTTTGCTGTCAAAAAGCATTATTGTGAATTGACTTCCATTATGAAAACGTAAAGAAAGTCGATTTTTTGTGACATTAGACTTGAGAAAAAACAGCTGTTACGATTGCTACTTTGGTGACCTTATTCATAGATCTTGGGTATTCCGTAACACTCATGCGACGATGTCGACTATTTATCGATAATATCAACAAAACAAAAACCACATCTCTAAAAATTATATTCAGCTGTTTATTTTGTTTGATATTTTGGCTTAAGTTGGTTTTAGGGGTATACCTCAAATTTTTCTGAAATTTTACCACAGGTAGATCTCGTCACCCTGATGACGAAAATATACGACATTCATGGGAGAAGTTCGTACTTCTCGAGATATGGGCCTCTGACGTTGCGGAATTCATATGCTCGCTCATAACAGCGTCATTTATGGACCGATGATGTTAATATTGACGGTTATTAAGAATAGCATGTTTAAAATGTTCAATCGTGTAGCCGAATTTTCCATTTGTCATAGACAGTCGTCCAAGAATGGTTATTGAAAAAAAGAAATAGTTGAAAATAATTGATTTCCGCCTGTCCATAGGAGAATGTCCTAAATCACTGGCCGAAGGCCTGCTATTTTGAATAATTTATAATTAAAACGAATTTATGTATGCGAAAATATAATGTGTACGCTTTGCAACCATACCAATATTACCTTCATAGGTCTATAAATGACGAAATTATGAACGAAGGAATTTCGGAACTTCAAGTGCCTTTATTTCGGGATGTTTGGCTTCTCCCATGAAAATCATAACTTTTCGTTATCAGGGAGACGAGACCTACGTGTGGTAAAAATGTCATCCGAGTTGAGCTTCTAAACTCATATTGTTCCCTTTTTAGTATATATGTTCATAGAATTGCTTTTTGAGTCGATTTATGCACCTTGCTCCGTTCAGCAAGTTACAGGTCACCTTTATGATCCGAATGGAATAAAATTTGGTATACTCCATCCGAAAGAGACGAAACTTTATTTGGCACAAAGACGAGCCCAATTGATATTGGTCAAAATAGGTTCAGATTTATATATAGATCCCATATATTTTTCTTTGTTTATTTACACCTAATTTTGCAATACGCATTGAATAGATTCTATAATGATGTATCCTGTTCTTGTACGGCCATGGTTTCTTTTTAATTTCTTTAAAAAAAATTGTTCCAACACTTGAGTCGTCAACTAAAACAATAACGAAGAAATCTTCGACATCGTCGTCGTCACATTTTGTTACGGAATACCAAAAAATGTTCAATAGTTATCGATAAAAGTCGACAACGACATAGGGAATACCATGATGCAATAATAAGGTGATGTATCACAACAAAAACCTTTGTTTTTATCTCGATTATCTGTCAAATTTTTCCATATAATATTTCAAATGGTTGGCAACACTGCACATCGAATTCAAGTAGAAATTGCCCACTTTGACAGTTAATCAAGACATCAGCTGCGCTAAATGGACTACCCATTCATTGTACCATGGGGAATACCAATTTGCAAAAGACGACTCTCTACGTCGTCGTTTTGTGTCGACGACGACATACGGAATAGGGGTGATTATTTTTTTAATTACATTTTTTTATATATACGTACAAAAATATAACATTTTTGATTTATTCATCATAAAAAAATAATTGTATTAAAAAAATTTACAAATATATATTTTTTTTTAATTTAAAAAAAAAATATGTATATATACACAAGTATATTTTTATATTTTTAATAAAACAAAACATACACACTATATTATTATTAAATATATTTTTTACATTTTTAATTTTATTTGTAACATAGCTTTTATTTTATTTAAATATATATATATATATATATTATTTTAAAAATTACAATAAAAAAAAAACTCATTTTTAATACACATACTTAAAAAATTATATAAAAATTTCCTTAAAAGTATTTTTTTTTAGTTTATATAGATAGGTCACAGAAAATATTACAAAAAAATTAAATCACTTTCTTTATATATATATAGTTCAACACTTGTTTCTAACAATTTACATTTAAAAAATTAAATAATAGATTTTTTTTACAATATATCATAATTAGTAAATATATATATTTATATAAAATTTTTTCAAAGAGTGTAACAGTTTGGGTTTTTTTTCATTTGTGTAGACATAGAATAAATAAAATAGTATTTTTATTTCTTATAATAATATTTCTTTTATATATATATTTTAAAAATATATTCTTGTATAGATATATATAGTTATTTTTAATTTGTTTTATGTATAAATAATTATTATTTTTGTTTGTTTGGTTTTTTAAAACAGTTTTCAACTTGAGTTCGTTTCTTTTTCATGTGTGTGTGTGTGAAATTATGTTGTTGTATATAATTGTTTGAGCTTATTTTTGCTTTGTTGCTTTATTTTTTTATTATTTATTATATATTTTTAATAAATATAAATATATATTTTTGTGTATATGAATGTTAACAGTTTGTAGATTACAAATTTTAAAAATTGTTGTAAGAATTCGAAAAAATGAAACATTTTCATTCATAATTACGTCTGTGATTTCGAATCACAAAAAGTTTGTAGACAGCTGATTGTTCCATCAATTGTTCTACTTCATCTATCTGACAGCTGATTGAACCATCAGCTTAACCTATATTATTGAATCCACTTAACAGCTGATTACAGCATCAGCTGTTCTGCTTGATCTAGTTTTTAGATCTGTTGCATATTTAATTTTCACAATTATTGTTTTTTTTTTTTATAATCCGAAATAAACATTTTCAACATCTTACAACAATTTATAAAATTTTAATCATTCGCATTTTTGGACCTTAAATTGTTATGTTTTTTTATTTTCCATTAAGTCAAACAGAATAATAACTAATGGATCTTGTGCAATAGATTTTGCTTTCATGTAAATGTTTTTCAAATATTTTTTGTATATTTTGTGTTCTATTCATAATAAATATTATTAATAATATTATAATATAATAAAATATTATTAAATATTTCTTATATTTCTTTTATATTTTCTGCTATATGACACTTATATAAAAATAATGCTGTTTTACTTTTAATAAAAAATGTTATTATTTGCTATAAATTTTGTCAGGTTTTCATAATATTTTTTATATTTTTCTCAGGTTTTTAAATTTTAATATTTTAACGGCAAGATGAGTACAAAAATAAAAATGTGTAATAAGTTATGAATATTTGCATTTTATAAACTGTTTGTTCATTTATAACGAATATTTTAATTTAATATTCCAGTGTTTTTCATTTCGTGTTCTATTTCTTGTTTAAAAACTGTTATTTTTATTTATGGGTATTAGGTACGTTTTTAAAAAAAATCCTTGTAATTTGTGGTCCTTTTTTATTGGGTAGATCTGCGTATGGCAATTTGTTAAATCTGTGCAGGATGTTATGTTAATATGACAATATTTAACATATTAAATTCATTTTAAAATGCTAATATTAAGTTCAGTTACTTTATTTTGACGTTGACTGTAATTTTTCATCTTAACAATTCAGTTACTTTCTTTTGATGTTAACTGTAATTTTTCATCATAACAATTGTAGGGATTTATAGATCGATGTCGTGCATAATCAATTAACGACATATCGGAGAGTTAATGAGTTCTTTTTACTCTTTTTAGTTCATTTTGTTTATTTTCAAAATTGGATTTCGAGTGTTAACTGTACGTGCAATTATGAATAAGTTGTCAGCTATTATAAAAATACAGTTTGCCACAACCTGCTTCAATTCCAAGGTATATGACTAGATTAAGACAATCGATACTGATAAAGTTCTAAATCCGTTCAAAACATTTCAATACTGATTGCATTACAAAAATAAAAATGATCTATACATTGTAGAGTCCTTAATCCAGATAGAACTCAAATATGAACACTATAAGAAAACAGCTGATCTTCATGATCGATTTATACTTTTGCTGCGCAAGTTCAAAAAAATGTTATTAAAGATATTCCAATTTATAAACAAGTCCGAATTTATGTTGGACAATTTAAATTGTCTCAATTCTGTAGTTTGTATGTGTGAGAGTGGTTTAATAGTCGAACTAAATCATGCTTTAACTGTGGGGTAACTTGAGAATAGGAAAAATACAACTCTGTTGTCAAGACTTATTGACATCGAAATTTTAATTAATAATTTTAGAAGTAAAACTCAACGATTAATAATGGCGAAATATTAAATGAAATGAGACTCTGTTCCAGAACCTACAAAAAGCTTGTATTAATTGTTAAAATTGTTTTCGATTTCAAAATCAGCACTGGTCGAATTTAAATGTTTGCTCGTGGTTCGGTTAACTATTGCATTACTCTGAGCTTGGTTCTTGTGACTTTTTGGTGTCAAAACTGCGAAGCTACTCTTTGATGATAACATAAATATTTTTCTTTTGTAAAGAGACAATCATTCATCGGCATTATTAGCAAAATAATCCATTCGATGTATTCATTAAAACAATTGAACTGAAACCCTTAGTTCTCGAACAAACTAGTGAAATTAGAGTGGAATGAACTTCGGAATGAACTGTACTAGAAACGGGTTTTTCATTCATCTAGTTTCTTTTGCTAATGTCGTTAGAGTGGAACGAACTAGTTTCAAGGGACTATTTCGAATGAACTGTACTAGGAACAATTCTTTCGTCAAGTTTCTTTTACTAAAATCATTCCTTTTTGCTTTAGAGCTTTTGAACTATAATGAACTATGAAACAAAACTGAATGGCCTAATTCCTTTTGCGAAGCGAATCGCTTTATGAACGAGATTACCCAATTCTGAAAAAATAGAGAAAAAACACTCTACTATTCGTCCACACAAAACCTGATAAAACTATTCAAGTTTTCATAAAAAAATCGAAAATTATTTTAATAAATATGTGATTCTTACAGGTTCTAGACTCCTTTTTTCAACATTCCTGGATTATTTTTCGAATAAAAATAATGCTTGGGCAAAATTTGACTTGTGGATTATTGTTTATAACGATTCGTTTATTCTATTGATTTGTCAAAACTGTTAAAAATTAATTTCCGCCTGTACCGACTAATCTAAACTTAACTGAAGACCGATTTCGAGATTGACAACATTGCACTTCGAATTTAAGTGACAGCTAATCTGATAATCAGCTGCGCTTTATGGAGTATTAGTATTTATTGTGCCAACTATTATGTAATAATAAGGTGGATGCATCAAAACAAAATCATCTGTTTTTTATTCGACCATCTGTCAAAATTTATGTAGTAATATTTATCATGGTTGCCAACACTGCACGTCGAATTCATGCAGAAAGTATGCACATTGACAGTTAATCGGATAGTCAGTTCCGCTATATGCAAATTTAAGGAGATGTATCAAAACAAAAACTTTTGTTGTTTACCCGACCATCTGTCAAATTTTATCTAGTAATATTTCTCATGGTTGGCAATTCAAGTTGACTTACGCACATTGACAGTTAATCGAATCGTCAGCTGTGCTAAATGAATTACATATTTATTGTATCATGGTTGGGATAGTACATGATGCTATAATAAGGTGATGCATTAAAACAAAATCGTTTGCTTTTGTCTCGACCATCTGTCAAATTTTTCCATATAATATTTCACATGGTTGGCAACACTGCATATCGAATTCATGTAGAAAATACACACTTTGACAGTTAATAAAGTCATCAGCTGCACTAAATAGACTACCATGCATGACGCAATAATAAGGTGATGTATCACAACAACAACCTTTGTTTTTGTCTCGATTATCTGTCAAAATTTTCCATATAATATTTCAAATGGTTGGCAACACCGCATAACGCATTCAAGTAGAAATTACCCACTTTGACAGTTAATCAAGACATCAGCTGCGCTAAATGGACTACCTATTCATTATGCCATGCTACCATGGTTACGATAGTATATGCTAATTAACCGATTAGTCGCAATTCAACCTACGTATCCCTATTCATAATATAAAGTATACACACGTCCAGTTTGCCGGGCGTATTTACACTGAAGTGTTTTATGACAAATTGTGGCTTATGTTGTCATTTCCTTGGTATATATGTCTAATTTCGTAAGAAAAGTTTGGTGTAAATGTACGCTTAGGTTTTTGGTCCTGTGCTAGTTTTTGTCTGCCATTGATTAAGAATTCATGAATTCACTGTTGTTGGAAAGTCAGTAGCCGATAAAAAATTTGACAGTTCAAACACATAGTGCTTACAACTTTTTTGAGAATCGAATAGCAAATTGCATGAAAATATCTGAAATATATGTTAATTATCAAAAATATAAAAATGTTACTTAAAGAAATGCATCTTGTATTATTCAAAATAAAATGTTTAAAATTGTGATTTAAAATATTTAAAACTGTAACTTGTAGTATGCTGGTCATTGAATCAGCTGACGAAAAGAACAGCTGTCCGTATTTCACATTTTAACTGGAAAAATGTCTCTAGTGACAGCTTCTAAGATGTCAATGTGACATTCTCAATTCGCTTCTATGTATCTGAAATTTTCTTTCTAACGAACGATCAATTGCAAGGCCTAATAATAAGTTCATCCAGGGAGACCTGCTGGATATAAGCTACCTCTAAAATTTGCTTTCAAAAACCGAATTGACTTCCAGTGTACATTTTTTAGACTTGAGATAAAACAGTTGACTTTCGCTTATTATTTTTAATAGATCTTGATCAATTCCAATATTTAGCTTCTTCAGCATTTATTTACTCTCTCTCCCTCTCTTTTATGCACATTTTTCCATCAATGTCTTTCTCAATTTTAGCTCAGAGAATTTTAAATGTCTCTCTTAATTTTCCATCGCTTACCTGCCTTAACTACCATTTGCATTTTTGATCTCACCCAATAATGAGGCACCACCATGATGATCCGTATCCACTTCATCCAGATCATCATCGTCACCGACCAAATCCGGTTTACGTTGTGTGAACAGAAACACTTCCATATTATCTTTACCCTTCACATAAACACTACCTCGCGGCTCAAATTCATATTTTGCTTCCAAAAATTGTAGACAATCTTTACCCACCTGGATACGATTCGAAACGCCGGTAGAGTCCATGCGTGATGCCACATTGACGGCATCACCCCAGATGTC
The DNA here is from genome assembly GCF_032173495.1 of Musca vetustissima. NCBI lineage: Eukaryota > Metazoa > Arthropoda > Insecta > Diptera > Muscidae > Musca > Musca vetustissima. Next base: position 131,101 of record NW_026874252.1, read on the forward strand.
GTAATGGAGTTTACTGGTGCCAATGACACCGGCGGTAACATCTCCCACATTAAAGCCAATACGCAAAATTAAATTAAATTCCAACAGATCTTTGTTGAAGGCGTCGACCACACCTTGCATGGCTATGGAGAATTCCATAAGGGCGTGAATGTGTTCATTGCCATCACCACGATGTTTGGGATCTAGGCCACTGGCGGCCATAAAAGTGGAACCAATTGTCTTGATTTTTTCCACACATTTAAATTCGGGCCTCGAGAGTAGCTCATCAAAATCGCCAATGAGTTCGTTGAGTACCCGCAGATATTCCTTGCCACCCAAATAACTTTCATCATACATTTCATTAAAATTTACAATGGAGGCGAAAATAATGCCCACATTGTGATGATTTTCCGAATATTTGGCGGTATTTTTTAAATGTTCCGCCACATGTTTGGGTATAATGTTGTGTAGCAACATATCGGCTTGATTTTTCATATTTTGTACGCGGATTTTATCCTGATTGGCCACAGCATTGCCATAGAATGTCAAACGATAGCCAATTTCAAATTCACGATTTAGAAACCAGACGAGTACCAAGATAAGGAAGAGATCCAAATAGATCTCCACATGATAGTCTTGGAACCATTTTATTTCTTCTATAATGTAATTCAAAGCAGCCTTGGAATTAATAGGGATGTGGGTTACATTCAGTAAGGCTTCAGAGGCTTCATGGGCATCGGTGCGATTCGAGTAGACCAGTAGCTGGGATACGGCAATGCCGATAAAACACATGGCTGCCATAAAGGCTAAAATATTCCGCATCCAACAGTTCAGTTGGGTGAAATTACAAAAATGCACGATGCAAACGAATATCAGGAACCCATAATGATATTCAAAAGCCTCCAATTCATTTAGATCCAATAGCAGGAAATTGGCTATAATCAGAATCACCGGCATGGCCATGAGAACGGCCAGGCAGATATGCCAAGGATACCAGCTGGAAATGGCCTCGAATATACGATCCGCACACGATTCGGAATTTGTTATTTTCGAACGAGTATGTGACGATTGCCGCCGACACATTTGCCGGGTAAAAAGAAACAAGGCAAAGACCTGTATTGCCGTAAAGCACGTGAACAAGGAGACCCATAATCGGAAACTTGGAGTCATGGTGTTGGGGGTAATCAAAAACAGCGATATCGAGATACACAAATATACCGCCAGACCCACAAAGATGTCAATGTAGGTGTTATACCGTGGTGTGGCCAACGTCGGAGGTCCTTCCGTTTCATTTTCATTGCCAAACCGATGGGCCTTCGAACGAAAATCTCGCTCCATCTGCCGTGACTTAAAATACAAACTAAATCTCCTCAGCGGAGGCTTGACTAGATAACTCCTTTGGGATTTGGCATTATCGCGAACACAGCGTATCAGCTGAAGATCCGATTGTTTGCGTAATTGTTGTAAACAAGCGGCCAGCGGATCAGCAATCTGACCCGTTGAGCCGGGATGTGAAGATGGCAAGGGAGGTAGTGGCACATGAGGTAAAGTTTGTGCATCGCCCAGATTGGAGATGCTGGAAGTGGAGCTTGTAAAATAGCCCGATACCCTGTGGGTACTAATGGCGGTCTGGTTGAGGGCATAGATCTGTTGCTGTATGGAAGATCTGCGGGAATTACTTTTGATGCCGGAATCTTTGCGGGAGGTGGCCGAGGGACATATGCTCAAGCCATCGGGCCAAATGCTGGAGTTACGTGAGTGTGTGGGTGGGGCGGCAGGTGTGGAGATTCCCGGTACAATGAGCGGCTGGCAGGGATTATTTCCCGCACCTCCTCCGCCACCAGATGGCGTTAAAGCCACTCCTGCTGATGCCAAGGCAGCTGCTGCTCCCTCCGCCTTATTTGTCGTCAAGGTGGCTGCCCTGGGTCTCGGCAAAGGAGAAGTTTCTGATTGTCCACTACGGCCACACTGCGAACGATAACTGCCCGAGCGGCCAAACGGCGAAATATCACTTCTCGACTGGCTAATATACGAACGTATATCAATGATGTCATCGAACATGGAATATTGGCCGGGTGAACAACAGCTGGCATCTGGCGAACGATTAACACTTGAGCAGATCGCCGTTGAGGTGGCCACATGATGCAGCATGGGTTTTTGTGGTATCTCCAACATGTTCGGATTCGATTTGGTATTTTCAATTACCACCGGTAGTTGTTGATAGCCATTTGGTTCGATAAAGGCCACCGATTCTTCATTCGATCCCGTCGCCGTTGCCGTTGTCGGCGTCTTTGGTCCATTACTCATTAAACTAATACTAACATCGGTACTGGTAGACTTGTCCTGCATTTTCGTTTTCTCCTCGAATTTCTTTAAAAATCTCGGCACCTTCCATACCTTCAGGCGTATCTTCGGTCGTGCCGCAGCTGCCGAGGAACCATTTGCCAAATGCCTTGATTTTCCATTGGCCGTGGGCAAAATCTCCTCATTACCCACCTCATTTGGATCGTTTTCCGAATCTAAACTACCCGGTAGACTTTTGGTTGTAATTATAATCTTTGGTCTTTCACGGCACACTATGACGGGTGGTATACCCGCTGCAGCGGGATGGATGATACCACGTTCGATATCACATTCGCGTGATTGTGATTTTTTACGCAGCTTCATACTCAACGATGTCAGTCTTGGTCGTATCGAAAGGACTGGTGAAGGATTGAGGGAGGATGACAGCTGACCCACCGGAGATGCAGGGGGTACATTTGGATGTATTACCGATATATTGGTAGCACTGTGTGATAGAGATCCGGTTTGTCCCTGTATGCCGGGTAACATGAGATGGCTGCCGTTCGAGTTGACATGAATGCTGGGGCAGATGCTATTCGTTCGGGAGATATCTTTTCTGCGGCCCACCACAAAGTAGGTTCGATGGCCTGGAAGAGAAGAGAGGCATGAGAATGGTTAATTTTAAGGTTTCTGAAAATATTATTCGGCTTTTTGAACCGGTTAATCGGTTCAGCATATTGAATTACAGAAGAAAATATAAAAAATAAATTCGGAATAGGATTCGGTTATTTTATAACCGGTTATTCGATTTCTTGTAATCGGTTACTCGGGTTTCGGATTAATAATCTTAAAAATAAGAATGTTATATGTTAATATTTAATTTATTTGATTTTTTGGCCGGCATTCGGTTATTTTATAACCAGTTATTCGGTTTTCTGTAACCGGTTAATCTTTTTTCGACTAAAAATTTTAAAAATAGGAATGTTATATGGTAATATTTAATTTATTGGATTTTCTGACCGACATTCGGTTATTTGATAACCGGTTATTTGGCATTCTGTAACCGGTTACTCGGTTTTCGGACTAAAATATGTAAATATAAAAATGCTATATTTTAAGATTTAATTTATTGGATTTTCGGATATTTTATAACAAGTTATTCGGTTTTCTGTAAGCGGTTACTCGTTTCTCGGACTAAAACCTCTAAAAATAAGAATGTTATAAGTTGGAATTTAATTTATTGGATTTTCTGACCATCATTCGGTTATTTTATAACCGGTTATTCGGTTTTTTATAACCGATTACCCGGTTTTCGGAGTAATAATTTAAAAAATATTAATTTTATATGATGGTATTTAATTTATTTGATTTTCTGACCAGCATTAGGTTATTTTATAACCGGTTATTCGGTTTTCTGCAACCGGTTATTCAGTTTTCTGTAACCGGTTACTCGGTTTCGGACTAAACATTTTAAAAATATGTATGTTACTTACCAAAAACCTCTTCCCCCTCATCCAGATAGTAAGCTTCCCCCAGAAAACTGGCCGTTACCTCGGATATATGGACTTGTTCGGGTTTACCTGTTGATTCCATTCTGCAATAAAAAAAATATTTATATTGGAGTCAAATAAAAAATGTTTCATATTCCAAACCCGGTTACTTACTTATTTGCCAATGATACATCATTACTCCAAACATCGAATTTAACCCGGCGCGTTCCGACAATACCACACAAAACGGTGCCGGTGTGGACACCAACTCGCATCTTAACACCTTCATGGCGTTGAGCATCAAATGTTCGCATCGCATCAATCATACCTAAACCCATCTCCACACAACATATCGCATGATCCGGTCGGGGTTCTGGGCACCCCGATACACAATAATAACAATCACCCAATGTGGAGATTTTTTCGCAACCATTAAAGGTACACAGGCTATCGAAACGTTCAAAGAGATCATTAAGAATTTCCACCAACTGCTCGGCGGTTTTTGTCGAAGACATCCGAGTGAAACCGACAATATCAGCGAAGAGGATACTGACATTATCCATGCTATGCATATGGAAGGGACGAAATAACGATTTGACATCATTGGAGGGTCTTGGTCGCATATAGTGGGATTCCGGCTTTATACTACCATCGTTGTTACCATCAATGCCACCTTCGTTGAGCAGCATATCCGCCACCTTGGGTGGCATAACGGAATGTATCATTTTCTCCTTCAATTGCTTCTCCATTTCCAACTGCCGTCTGACTAGGAGATTCTGACCGACCTTCATAAATGTACCACGCATACGAACTAAATTCATTACCAATACATGTAAGCCCACCAGGTGGACACAAAAATGGCATAGAATTCGTAGGACGAGAATTTTATAACTAAAATCTTCTTGAGCTCCATGTACAGCATTTCCGGCCACCACAATGTGGGTAACCACTTCGAAGAGTACGGTGTAGGTTATGGCTATTAGGGCGCTAAGCCACAGTGTCATTGGCAAGGCGGTATAGATGAGCAGGACAATTTCCAGACATATGGCAAAATGTCCCAGGGGACTAAAAGCCCTTCCCGTATAGGTAAGAAATGCTAGGGAGGTGGCACACAGGAGTGCGGCGGTTAGGGCTGATGTGACAACATGATTTGCCCTATACATATCCCAGTGGGTAAAACACATGGCCATGATTGTTATTAGCGATAGCAGTGAAAAGGAACTTGATATAGGACGCCAAAAATCTTCGGAACCACCATCGACAAGGAAATACAGGAACCATGCCAGCGAACAGAGTAGAATGTAGGAGAGGGCAAATCTGGAAAGAGAGGGAGAACGAAAGAGAACAAATATTAAAATTAATTTTTCAAATTTTTATCAAGGCCTAACACAAGTCGTTGATTTTTAAAAAAAAAAATGTTAGGTGTGCATTTTTAAAAATATTTTTATTGGCCTACCATAAAGGGTGACGAGGGGATGATAGATACAGTAGAACTTCGATAATTCGTACCTCGATAATTCGTAATCTTCGATAATTCGTAACAAACTATCGGTCCCTTGAAAAAATCTCGATATTTCGTAAAATTTACACGCATTTTGGTCCCCTCGAAAAACCTCGATATTCGTATTTTTTATTTTAACCTCGTTAATTCGTAAACTCGATCATTCGTAATCTTCGATAATTCGTAAAAATTTGCTGATCCCTTGAATTACGAATTATCGAAGTTCTACTGTACCAAGAAACGGCTCTGATTGGCTTTAACATCTCAATTGTGGACACTGACCTCCCCGCGGTGTCACCTGGAGTAGCTATTTTCATCACCCGTTGAAATAGTGAGCTAATATGTGCCGCAAGTTCAACCATAAGAACTATAAACAAATGGGTTGAGGCGCCGGGTTAGTTGCCCACACTCGGAAAACCCCTCCTACTATGAAAAAGGAAAGAAAATGAAAACAAAACCCCCCTAATGTTGACGACCCCCGCAAACGTATAAAGGACAACGATCTGCGAACCTGCACTTGGAATGTGCGCACGTTGTACAGAACAGGCGCAGTTTTCGCTTTGGCGGAAACTGCGATATTATTGCCTTACAGGAAATGCGATGGAAAGGGACTGGCGTAAGTAAATCAGATGATTACGCCCTATATTATAGCTGCCCTGTATATTTGCGCCCATGCTTCGACCGAAGATAAAGATGAACAGACTAACGACATATTTTACGAGCGCCTAGAAACAGCATATGACCATTGCCCTTGCCATGACATTAAAATTCTGCTAGGAGATTTTAATGCAAAAATCGGAAGGGAAAATATCTGTGGCGCCACCGTCGGAAAATTCAGCCTCAATGAAGAAACATCAGACAACGGCATGAGGTTGATTGACTTCGCGGCAACAAAAAATACGGCAGCACCAGATTCAAGAATCTCGATATACACAAGGCCACTTGGATTTCTCCCGATCGAACAACGAGAAATCAAATCGATCATGTTGTGATAGACGGAAGGCATTCATCCAGTATTTTAGACGTATGATCTATCCGAGGAGCGAATATCGATTCGGACTATTACCTTTTGGCAGCCAAGGTACGCACCCGTCTTAATGTAGCAGCAAAGGTGCGATCTAATGTAGCACGGAAATTTGACGTCGAAAAGCTGGAAACACAACCGATAGCAAAAGCCTACTCAACTTACCCAACTGCTTGACGAAAGCACCCCTTGCCCCGATAATAATATAGAAACACAGTGGCAGAGAATTGCCCACGCCCTACAAACTGCAGCAAAAGCAACAAAGACCACCATCAAGAAATCCGTTGTACGATCAGAAGTGTCGTAATGCTACTGATGTGAAAAACGCAGCGTATAGGGCAGCCCTGCGAATAGTAATACGATGGAGAACTATCGGGAGAGAGGAGAACCGTGTTTTCAGAAAAAAGAAGAAAGAACAAGAAAAAAGTGAGCGTGAGCAAATCGAGATGTGCAGGAGTCAGAATGAAGTACAGAAATGTAACAACTAGTAAAATACCAAACCGAAGGTTTTGATGCAGGCACATCCTCCTAGAGATAAAGAAGGAAACCTAGTGACAGATACAGACAGCGTGTTTAGGATCTGGAAGGAGCATTTTGAAAAGCTTCTGGTGTCAAATAGTGGCGGTGAAGAAGATACCCCAGAACCAATAAGAGATTATGGTATAGAGTGTATACCACCTAGCCAAGATGAAGTCAGAATAGCAATCAATCGGCTGAAGAATAAGCAGCAGGTGCCGATGGCTTACAAGCCGAACTATTCAAGACTGGTGGTCAGATGCTGGTAAGGAGAATGTACCAGCTGATTAGTACAATTTGGCTAGAAAAATGCATGCCCAATGATTGGAACCTCAGCATCCTGGGTCCCGTGCACAAAAAAGGAGACAAGACGATATGTGCCAACTATAGAGGAATTAGCCTTCTTCGCATCGCATATAAAGTGCATTCCAGTGTGCTGTGTGAACGATTGAAGCCAATGACATTATTGGACCATACCAATGCGGCTTCAGACCTGGCAAATCCACCATTGACCAGATTTTCACTCTGTGCAAAATCCTGGAAAACACTCACCAAAAACACATCAACACATACCACCTATTCGTCGTCTATAAAGCCGCATTCGACTGCCCTATCCTTTCAGACGTCTTTAAAGCCACGTCTACGTACGCCATTCCTGCAAAATTAATACGGCTATGCAGGACAACTTTAAGTGGCACAAGGTCAGAAGTTAACGTCGGAAAGGACATATCGGAGCCCTTCAATACTGAACGAGGATTCAGACAAGGTGACAGTTTGTCGTGTGATCTTTTTAACATCCTGCTAGAAAAGGTCATATGAGACGCAAAGGTGAACAGAAATGGCACTCTGTACACCAAACAACACATGTTACTCGCCTACGCCGATGACATCGATATAATGGGTCGAACATTGCGAGCGGTAACAGCCACCTTTGAACAAATTCGGTAGGAGTCTGCCGAATTGGGTCTGGCAGTAAACGACGAGAAGACCAAGCTGATGTTATCAACGCGCAAGACGTCCAGTAGAATCGGACCAACTGTGGAACTTGAGAACTACTGCTTCGAGGTAGTTAAATATTTTATATACCTTGGTGACATCAGTCTTGAAATTCGGAGAAGGATTGTGATGGCCAACAGATGAAGCACGGGTACTTGCGCAAGCAGATGAGGAAGCTCCTGGGGTGTTTGAAAGAAAAATTCTCCGAAAGATCTACGGGCCTATCTGCGTCGACGGTGAATATCGGCGTCGAATGAACCACGAGCTTTACAATTTATACGCGGACATCGACATAGTCAGTCGTATTGTAAGTACCATAAGGCGTAGATTTAAAAAAATATATTTTTTCTTGGCCTACCATAAGGCGTGGATTTTTAAAGATTTTTTTCTTGGCCTACAATAAGGCGTGGATTTTTAAAGAATATTTTTTCTTGGCCTACCATAAGGCGTGGATTTTTAAAGAATAGTTTTTCTTGACCTACCATAAGGCGTGGATTTTTAAAGAATAGTTTTTCTTGACCTACCATAAGGCGTGGATTTTTAAAGAATAGTTTTTCTTGACCTACCATAAGGCGTGGATTTTTAAAGAATAGTTTTTCTTGACCTACCATAAGGCGTGGATTTTTAAAGAATAGTTTTTCTTGACCTACCATAAGTCGTGGATTTTTAAAGAATAGTTTTTCTTGACCTACCATAAGTCGTGGATTTTTAAAGAATAGTTTTTCTTGACCTACCATAAGGCGTGGATTTTTAAAGAATAGTTTTTCTTGACCTATTAAATTGATTTTAAATGTTTCATTTTAATATTATTAAACTTAAGTATCATCATAACCTATTTAATGAGAAAACCAGTAACTCAAATGGTGTCTAAAGAAATAATCCTCCATAATGAGCGATTCGGAGACGTGACAGAAGTTGAAATTATAAAATATTAAAAAAAGTTAACTGTCACCATAAAAATGTCTACTCGTGTCGATCATTAGTTATTTGCAGTAATCTAAACTAATTTCCTCCGCCTCACCACCAGCACCATCACCACAGAAACTTATTATTGCTAATTAGCAGCAATTAAAAGTTTTCCACAGAGTATCAGAGAATTTAATAAGAAAAAAAAATAAATGCTGTAAAATAAGTTGAAGGGGGGGGGGAAGAATAAGAAAAACATTTTTTTTAAGATTTTCTTAAGATTAAATGTTAATAAGGAAAAACGAGTAACTAAGGGAGTATTAACTGTTCAGGTTGGTGTTGGTGACACCATTAACTAAGTGGTAAACCTATTTACCAACTAACCATCATTATTGGCACACAAGATGTGGGGGGAGAAGTAATGTGGTAAATTAATGCTTGACCATCATACCACAATGTTGCTAATTATCGGAAGTTGCAAGGTAAGGCAGGTAGTATAAGAAACCCCTCAAAGAGAACTGGAAGCAGGAATGGCAGAGGGAAACGCCATGAGGACAAAGCCATCACTACGTAGAAGCTCGGTTAAGGGGAGGGCGAATAAGTTTGGCCTTCAGAACACAAAGAAAATATTTCTCAATGAGAAATATTGTCTTCCTGGAAGGTGGCAAAAATCTGGGGGTCAAACTAATCGAATTCCAAAGTAAATATCCCTATACCTTATTTCAAATTTTTAACGCGTCTTAAATAATTTGTAAAGCTTTAATCCAAACAATATGAACTAATTACTGTTCATTCGCCATGAGTCGATGTGTAATTACATTCACCATTTATTTGCCACCTCTGATTAATTTCCCATGATACGTTTTTTGCTGCTGCTGTTGTTGTTGTCTGAAGTCTGGAAATGGCGACACATTTTTTCCAGAGCCTATTTGCCAATTGCTAACCTGGGGGATATTTTCTGTCTGTATGTTAAGCTTTAATTGTAAATACATGTTGGGTAATTAACTTAAAATGCTATTGTCTGTGTGTGTGCGGATACTATGAGGAACAGTGGGAGATAGTTCTAAAGGGGAAAATATTAATTCCCACAACAAATTTTTTTCAAGGTCTTATAATAGGCGTGGAATTTTTCAAGGCGTGTATTTTTAAAGAATATTTTTTCAAGACCTACCACAAGGCGTGGATTTTTTAAAGAATATTTTTTCAAGGCCTACCACAAGGCGTGGATTTTTTAAAGAATATTTTTTCAAGGCCTACCACAAGGCGTGGATTTTTAAAGATTAGTTTTTCAAGGCCTACCACAAGGCGTGGATTTTTAAAGATTAGTTTTTCAAGGCCTACCACAAGGCGTGGATTTTTTAAAGAATATTTTTTCAAGGCCTACCACAAGGCGTGGATTTTTTAAAGAATATTTTTTCAAGGCCTACCACAAGGCGTGGATTTTTTAAAGAATATTTTTTCAAGGCCTACCACAAGGAGTGGATTTTTTAAAGAATATTTTTTCAAGGCCTACCACAAGGCGTGGATTTTTTAAAGAATATTTTTTCAAGGCCTACCACAAGGCGTGGATTTTTTAAAGAATATTTTTTCAAGGCCTACCACAAGGCGTGGATTTTTTAAAGAATATTTTTTCAAGGCCTACCACAAGGCGTGGATTTTTTAAAGAATATTTTTTCAAGGCCTACCACAAGGCGTGGATTTTTTAAAGAATATTTTTTCAAGGCCTACCACAAGGCGTGGATTTTTTAAAGAATATTTTTTCAAGGCCTACCACAAGGCGTGTATATTTAAAGAATATTTTTTTCAAGGTCTACCACAGGGTGCGGATTTTTAAAGAATATTTTTTTTAAGGCCTACCACAGGGCGCGGATTTTTAAAGGCCTACCACAGGGCGCGGATTTTTAAAGATTAGTTTTTCAAGGCCTACCACAGGGCGTGGATAAGTTCCATTTTTTCCATTTGCTCTAAACATAAAACTTGTACAATATTCCTGGCATATGTTTAACTCCCCAGGCGGCCAAAAACCAAACAACTATAAACATGACTATATAGACACACATTTACAACACATTCCTAACATATGTCTATATGTATGTGTGTATTTATTCCCTATATGTATTTGTGCTCTGTACACAGTACTTTAATAAGTAATGTTTTTTCTCTCTCTCTCTCGTTTGGTTCCTGTTAACTTTATGACTTAACTTTTTGCATTATAATGCATATTGTTGTGCCATTGTCGTCGTCCTAGTGATAGTTAGAGGTGTTTACCGTAGGATAGTTAGATCGTTATTTTACGTGAACATTGTACTTAAACATGTTGGTAATATGGACATGTCTACTTGGGGCTGGTTTATGCTTTAAATTCTTAATAGGTTAACACAGAAAGTACCATAAAATACTCGTACTATTTTGTTGAGGTAGTGTTGCAATGTTAACCATTAAAGAAATGGGTTGATTTTGTTGTTTCAGTTTTCTACCTTTCCAATGTTGGTTGGTGTGAATTGGTGGCAACGACCTCCCGGGTGGTTTGCGAAATAAAGGAAAATTACAAAAGGAAATGAAGGCAAACAAGAAAAACTGTATTGTTGTTGCAGTAAGTACGGTTAGTGGGATATTAAAGTTTGTTAATTTAAATTTAATGGATCGTTGGCAGTGTTTTTTAAACTAAAATTGTATAGAGATCATGATAAAAATATCTAAGAAACATACTTTCTGAGTATTCTATTCTATAGAATTATTTTGACTCTATAATTTAATATAACTTTCTATTCCTTACCTTAATTCTAATTATTTATTTGCAATATTTTGCATTAAAAATCCAAAGATTCTCCTATTGCGTATACAGTTTGTCAATACGTATACGCATACATGACCCCAATATGGTGTGAATTAGTTTTCTCTCAATATGTGACTATTTAGAGGGTTCCTATAGAGACTTCTTATATATTGAAGGACTTCTAGAATCATTCTAAAAAAGAATGAATAATATGAAATGGTTTTTAATGTATTAAAGACATGTAAATATAAAATAACACAGGCAAACCTTCTATAGATATTTCTCTCTAAATAGAAAAAAATTCAGATATGAAATTTTTAAGAATATATCTGCAAGGTATTCCACAAGTTGTACATTTTTAAAGATTATTTTTTCAAGGGATACTAAAGCGGTGAATTTTTAAACAGCATTTTTCCGTTGTGGATTTTTTAGAACATTTGTTCGATGTATATAAAATGGGATTTTTTTTAATATGTGTTGAAGATCTATTTGGGATATTTGGTTCGATTTTTAATAATATTTGATTAAGGCATACTACAAGCATGGATTATTAAAGAATACGTTAGCTAAAATGCAAAAAGGCGTAACTAACAAAAGCATAATTGTGTAGGAGAAGCATAAACTGTTTTGAATGAAAACTATAAACATGTCATGTGAAATGAAAAAGTATGCCCGGCAGGGTGATATTGCATATGACGAATAATAGACTATAAGTTTTTTTTTAACAAATTTAGTTATTTAGTTTAATGGCAGTCATCATTAATGGCAGCCTTTTTGCGTTTATCAAATAAACCCACTTGTAGTTGGATAATTATACACTCAGATTTATGGCTAAGTATAATTATCCATTAAAAATTTCTGAAATTTGTATTATGGTTTACATAATCCGTTTTTAGAAATGTCGGTATAGGTCCCCTTTTTTGTATGTTCCCTATATTTTCATTTCTAGTACCTGTCAGTATATCTATGGTGGAGGGTATCCAAAGTTCGCCCCGACCGAACATACCGCTTTCTCACTTGTTTTTTTATTATATTTATTATCAACATATTTCATGATTGTGTACACTACTTGTCAATACTTATACGCCCCAATGTCTTTACTATGATTTGAAATGTACGTCTCTTAATACAAAACGATGTGGAGGTCTCCTATAGGAAAAAACTAATAGAAGTTTTCTATATAATGAAGAGTTTCTTATGGCATTCTTATACTAGGTATATCATTGTCAATACTTATACGCAACAATGTCCCAAATAGGGTTTGAAATTTATTCGTCTTAACAGATGAGAAGGTTCCCATAGAAAAAAAATAGAGGCCTTCCTATAAATAATCTAGAATTTGAAAATGCTTTGAAAAAATTTAAAGAAAAAATATGACAATTAAATCTTCTATAGGTATTACTCTCTGAATGGAATAGTTTTCAGAGTACTCCTAAGATTTGATATATATATATATATAAGGAAAATGTTGAGAAAAATTTTGTAAGACCCGAAATTTTCAATTTGGCACATCGTAATGAATTAGGTATATAATGATGTGTGTTAAGTTTCCTGAAAATCGGTTCAGATTTAGATATTGCTCCAATATATGTTTTATTATATATTTTTTCTTCCGATATTATGTAAATTGTGCACTAAAGACCCAAATATTGTCCGATTGCTACACAATTTTGTACTGTACTGTAGTTAATATAAGTTAATCTCTGGCAAGTCTCGTTGAAATCGGTTTATATTTAGATATAGCTTCTATATCTGACCAAATGAAAAAATTAGTATAGGTTGCAGAATGACATTTTACTGTTGAATATACCCAAAGTGGTGAAGGGTATCATATAGTCGGCCCCGTCCGACTTTACTACTTTCCTTACTGGTTAAGCATATCAAGGGCTATCAAAGGAGTGGATTTTCAAAAGTCTACTGAAGTTGGGATTCCTTAAGTATATTTTTTAGGTCTGTCAGAAGGCGTGGCTTTGTTAAGAATAGGTCTGCCATAAGGCGTGCTGTGATTTGCATTGATAATTAAAACCAAAACCCAAATTGCGTATACTTGTTGTCAATACTTATACGCACCAGTGCCCTTAGTAATGTTTGAAACTATCTTCTTTATATAAAAGATAATATAGAGACTTAGAAAATAAAGTAGAAAAAATATAGGACAAATGAGACTTTCTATATACTGACGGGTTTCTATAGTACCTCTTGTTTAGATCGAAGCTGTTGTAAATTCTTCAATGTATTAAAAACTTGTACACATAAAATAGAAAAATTAATCTTCTACAGATATTCTTCTTTAAGTCGAAATTTTTTAGAGAACTTATATAAATATAATATACCATTAAGGTCGCGATATATATAATATATCATTTTAAGGTCGCGATATTGAACATATGTGTTATAGGTAAACAAATCTTTTAGAAGCGTTCTACAGATTCACGAATTTTTGGTGCTTTATAGGCAGCAAAAATTGTCTACATCTTTAAAGCAAAGATGGTATTCAATAAAAAGGCTTCCCAAGTTTTCTATTGAAATCAAAGATCAATCGTCACAATGAAAACGTCTCAGCAACGCATCTTTGCTATTCATTCAAAATTATTGGAATTTGCAAAAAATAATGCGGACATTTTTGGGTGACTATTTTTTCCCTGACAAGTTCCGGTATTGGAATGTAAATAAATAAAATCTTCCATTTTATTTCGTACTCACCGATATCTCATTCGTATATGTGAAAATACACTGGTCTGGAATTGTCCCTCAAGCACGGCCGAATCGAATTTCGGATCTAGCCATGAATTAGAGGCGGCACGTTCAAATGCAACGGGTAACATGACGCTGCAACAGGAATGACGACGACCCGTTTGACTTAAATAGGTTTGTATGTGGGGTGCTAAAACGATTTGTATGTCATCGGTGGAATTGTTACGACTGTCATTGGCTAAAACGCCGGGTGGCATGGCGGTGAAGCTGACTGATTGTCGACGCGACTGTAACGAACAAAGAGAGAGAATAAGTTAGAAATAATTTATAAGATGTTAAGAATTAAATAAAACACTGAAAATATTGCGGGACATTTAGAGACTATCAGGATAGTTAGGTATGCGATGATTCAGGGACAAGGATTAATTTTTTAATTACAGAAATCAATATTGAAAATTATTTCTTTAAACGAATTTTGAATTTTGGGTGGAATATTTATTAGTGATTTTTTATTTATTCTCTCTTATTTATTATTAATTAAAATTTAATTATCTAATTCTGAAATGTTCTTGCATTTCCTTCTTGAATATCTTTTCCACAATAAAAATCAATCAAATCCCTCCTAAAAGTATACTATATTGTATGTATTTCTATTTCTCCACTGATGCGTATACTTTACGCCAGCACTGATACGCTAGCCATTGCAATTGTATATCCGCTTTCATTGAATGGTTTCAATATCCAACACGTTAAATACATCCGACAATGGCTATTTAAAAGAATTTCCTGCACAGAATACGAAATTTAGCTTTAAGTGATTTTTCTAATTTCCTTTTTGAATGCGAGGGGAATTTTTTAATTTTGCTTTGACCTCATCATTCGGTCTGCATTCCTTTTCGCAAAACGAAAAAAAATCCCCATTCATTTATTGTAGTAGCATTCAATTAATTGCACTTAGCACCACTTGTAGTGTGCACTCTCACTCGTTTGCATCTTCAACATCCCTTCTTTCGCTCACTTTCGCTTCCTCTCTCCCCCTCGCCCTTCATCACTATTGTCCCATTCATCTCATTTCACATGCTCGAAGAACAACCAAAGCAATTAAAAGCCATTGCCTTTCACAATGGCTTCCTAATTTGTGTTCATGTTTTTTGTTGTTGTTGCTATTCCGTCAAAACCCTCTCCTACATCACTTCCTGAGTTCGGAAGTAGATGCTGTGTGAAGTGGAAACTAGACAGCTTCAGTTTATTGCTGCCGCTGATGCTACTGAAGTATCGAGTAAGCGTAATATTTCAAATTAGTGAAAGGATATTTAATATGAATGGGAAAAGTTGAAATGGATATTTTAGTTTTTTTTTTTTGGGAAGGCTAAGGAAAATTGGGAGAATTTTTAACACAATTATAACGAGTAATGTTTTGGAAAATTATATTAGAAAAGTTGAGAAAGATTGGGGGATATTATTTCATCATCATGTGATGAGGAATTATGGGTAACGGGAATTGAATGGATGTTGTTGGCGCAAAAGGGGGGAATATGGTGTGGATAGAGTGTCCGGATATTATGGACAAATATCTAATGCTTAGGAAATCCTAAAATTATATTTTTAAAAAAATGTTCGCCTATGGTAGGCCCTATAAAAATATTAAAAAAGACGCCTTATGGTAGACCTTATGAAAATATGTTTAAAAAAATCACCACCTTAGGTAGGTCTTGAAAATATTTTTGGAAATTCCACGCCTTGAAAAAAATCTGTGGCAGGCAATGAAAAAATATTTTTAAAAATCCACCTCTTACAGATATTATTTTTCTCTTCCCTTTCATCGAAATATTTCCCCTCGCCATCTCCCCCTTAGTCTATTGGCCAGCACTTTAGCTATTAAATCAAAATTTGTTTGGAATTTCCGAACAAATGATGCGGAAAACGTTGGTGTCTATTTACCCCCTTACTTAGTTCCGGTGTTGGTTTACATTTTTCGGTTTCTCCCCGAACGAACAGAAAAAAAGTTAAGCTGTTGTAACGGAATACCAACATTTCTCGGAAAGGAAATGGCGACAACGAACTAACACAACTTACTGCTATTAAGTTAACACAAAACCATTTCCGTTGAAATAAAAATACAAGAAGCAGGGAAGGGAATATACACAGACATACATTTGGATATAATATATTTTGTTGCAGATTTCTGACATACTTTATTTTTTCCAAGAACAACTAATTCTGCAGTAAGTGGCATAATTATCTCAAGAGGGTTGAGTGGTATATGCCAGACCAAATAGACGGAAATAAAACAAAGGATATATACAGGACCATGAAAAAAATTAGCTCGATTTTCTAAAGAATATTTTATCAAGGAGATTTTTTTAATTGAAAAAAATAAACGTTTGATTTTTTAAAGGACCTCACATGGGCGTGCATTTTTTTTAAATATTTTTAAAGAACCTCATCGACGTGAAGGTATTATAATAGGCGTGGATTTTTTAAAGAATATTTTTTTCAAGGCCTACCACAAGGCGTGCATTTTTTAAAGAATATTTTTTTCAAGGCCTACCACAAGGCGTGCATTTTTTAAAGAATATTTTTTCAAGGCCTACCACAAGACGTGGATTTTTAAAGACTATTTTTTCAAGGCCTACCACAAGGCGTGGATTTTTTAAAGAATATTTTTTTCAAGGCCTACCACAAGGCTTAGATTTGTTTAAATATATTTTCAAGGCCTACCACAAGGCTTGTTTTTGTTTTAATATGTTTTCAAGCCCTTTCGCAAGGTGTAGATTTTATACCCTACACAACTATGTTGTCCGGGTATTATAGATTTGAACCCCAAAATATTGGTCCTAGACCCACCTTTAAGTATACCGATCGTCATATCTCGACTAGTTGAGTCGATCTAGACATGTGTGTCCATCCGTCTGTCCATTATAATTTGTAAACACGATACGGGCCACAGTTACGACCAATCTTCATGAAATGTTGCATGTAGGATGGGTTCTGGTCAATGAAGACCCCTATTGATTTTGGTAAAGATTGAGTTATATTTAGGGGATGAAATGGACCAAAAACTTTATTTTTGTCTGATTTTCTGGTCACTCCAGAGGCCATAATTATAATCCAACCATCGCGAATTTTTACATGGAAAAGGGTATCGGGCCAAAGAATAAACATGCATTTTTTCATAAAGATCGGTCAATATTTAGTGGGTCAAATGGACCCCGACTTTTGTGTGAAAAATTGTGAAAAACTCGAGAAGTTGAACGCACATCCAAGGCACGTGGTTGACAATCAGATTTTTTTACGCACGATTTTTTTAAAAATATTTTACCATAATGGGTGGATTTTTTAAAAATATGTTTATTACCGGCCAGTTTTTTTAAAAATATTAAAAATATTGTTCCTCAACAATTGTAGATTAACCAAAAATCTACTTGACCAAGTAGCGATGACAACATTCTTGCAGAAAAAAATAATGGGTTTTATTGTTGAATTGTCCCCAAACTCCTCAAACTATAACTTGTCTGTGTGTTTTGTGGTTTTTTCCCATCCATAAAATAGAAAGCAGCACACATACACACACACACACACAATGATATTCGCTTAATCAAACATCAACCAACCACCCTCTTTCGAGTGACGCCTATCTACGATATGGCTTCATTTTGCCAACCTGCTTCGCAATTCATAATTGCAGTATGTGAAACATTTTTTTTACTGCAATCCTATTTTTTGTTTGTTTTGCGTTTAGAGGCTATAGAGGCCAGGATATCATGTGAATATGTGTGTGTTGTCCTGTCCAGGCTGGCACTTCAAACAACACGAGTCACCACTAACCTAGCCAGTAAAGCATTCAACCGAACAATGGCAGAAGGCAGCTATCAAAGCTCTAAAGACCAAAGCTACCAGTCGGACCACCGCCATAACAAGGGCAACAGTGTGTTTTTTTCTTTTGTTGTTGATGAGATTGGTTTTGGCTATTTATGTACAGCCATCCATGTGTGTGTGAGTGTTTGTGTGTGAGCTACTAACCGTTTTGGCGAACGCGTGTTTGCATTACAGGCGAATAACTTTGTCCTGGTGCAACAAAACAGCTCTATTTTAATGTCCACTAACATTTGGACCGCAAACCCATGCAATGACGACGACCAACAACAACAGCAATAACAACACATACACACACAAACAAAAACACATTGTGTCCATCGAAAAAGTTAGGTCACAACTGGCTGTTGTTTTGTGTAATATTTATCCACTTGTTTATGTGTGTGTGTGTATGTATGTGTTTGTACAGATGAATTATTTATATACTTGTCTCTGAAAAATATTCTTTAAGAAATCCGCGCCTAAAGGTAGTCTCTGAAAAATATTCTTTAAGAAATCCGCGCCTAAAGGTAGTCTCTGAAAAATATTCTTTAAGAAATCTACGCTTCTTATAGGATCTGAAAAATATTCTTTAAGAAATCTTTAAGAAATCAACGCCTAAAGGTAGTCTCTGAAAAATATTCTTTAAGAAATCCACACCTAAAGGTAGTATCTGAAAAATATTCTTTAAGAAATCTTTAAGAAATCAACGCCTAAAGGTAGCCTCTGAAAAATATTCTTTAAGAAATCCACGCCTAAATGTAGTCTCTGAAAAATATTCTTTAAGAAATCAACGCCTAAAGGTAGCTTCTGAAAAATATTCTTTAAGAAATCCACGCCTAAAGGTAGCCTCTGAAAAATATTCTTTAAGAAATATTTAAGACATCAACGCCTAAAGGTAGCCTCTGAAAAATATTCTTTAAGAAAAAAATATTCTTTAAGAAATCTTTAAGAAATCCACGCCTAAAGGTAGTCTCTGAAAAATATTCTTTAAGAAATCCACGCCTAAAGTTAGTCTCTTTAAAAATATTCTTTAAGAAATCCACGCCTTGTATTGGTCCTCTTTAAAAATATTCTTTAAGAAATCCACGCCTTAAAGTAGTCTCTGAAAAATATTCTTTAAGAAATCCACGCCTTAAAGTAGTCTCTGAAAAATATTCTTTAAGAAATCCACGCCTTAAAGTAGTCTCTGAAAAATATTCTTTAAGAAATCCACGCCTTAAAGTAGTCTCTGAAAAATATTCTTTAAGAAATCCACGCCTTAAAGTAGTCTCTGAAAAATATTCTTTAAGAAATCCACGCCTTAAAGTAGTCTCTGAAAAATATTCTTTAAGAAATCCACGCCTTAAAGTAGTCTCTGAAAAATATTCTTTAAGAAATCCACACCTAAAGGTAGTCTCTGAAAAATATTCTTTAAGAAATCCACGCCTTAAAGTAGTCTCTGAAAAATATTCTTTAAGAAATCCACGCCTCAGTTGGCCCTTGAAAAATATTCTTTAAGAAATCCACGCCTCAGTTGGCCCTTGAAAAATATTCTTTAATAAATCCACGCCACAGTTGGCCCTTGAAAAATATTCTTTAAGAAATCCACGCCTCAGTTGGCCCTTGAAAAATATTCTTTAAGAAATCCACGCCTTAAAGTAGTCTCTGAAAAATATTCTTTAAGAAATCCACGCCTTAAAGTAGTCTCTGAAAAATATTCTTTAGGAAATCCACGCCTTAAAGTAGTCTCTGAAAAATATTCTTTAAGAAATCCACGCCTTAAAGTAGTCTCTGAAAAATATTCTTTAAGAAATCCACGCCTTAAAGTAGTCTCTGAAAAATATTCTTTAAGAAATCCACGCCTTAAAGTAGTCTCTGAAAAATATTCTTTAAGAAATCCACGCTAAAGGTATGCTCTGAAAAATGTTCTTTAAGAAATCCACGCCTAAAGGTAGTCTCTGAAAAATATTCTTTAAGAAATCCACGCCTAAAGTATTTTATTGTGCTGAGCCAGTGCTATAAGTTACCATATTTTTTCACGTTGACCCAGTTTGTGGCCCAGAGCCAACAACATCTGAAAGCATTTGAATGAACTCTTTTTTTCCCAGTTACATCTTCAAAACATACAACATTTTGTAGCAGTACTTAAAACCAAGAACAGTGGAACCTTTAAAAAATAAAAAAATCTTCAGATCGAGAGAAAATTTCTAATAAATGAAAGATCGGTTATTAATTTTTTTTCTAACATTCATTGGGGATACATCGGGTTAAAGGGGTCCCACTGTCTATATTGAATGTATGATTGTTGACTAGATTGCTTTAGTTCTGTTTTTTTTGCATTTGAGTTGATTGTCATCGACAGCGAGTAGAGATGTTGTCGCAGGGCCGCATACAACTGGGTGGCAGTGTTGCTGATGGTCGGTCTCTTTGACTTCTGGCTGTGTTTGGAGAGCGACTATCATATTCTCCAGTTGCCCTTACAACACAAGCCAACAATAAATACATTTTTGCTAGTGGAATCAAATTTCCAAACATTTGTGCCGCTCGACGACGACGATGTGTAATAACCTTTTTGTGAAAATGGAGTCGAAGCTAGGATATTAGATGATGAGGTTAGACGATGACGATGGCGAGGGAAGTGGTGGTGGTAATGGTGTCTACCACCAGTTAAAGTTTTTTCTACTTTGCCTGGTGGTTGGTCATTATTAGATGTCGTTGAATGTGTCATTATGTCACTCATTTTTATTGTTGTTCAGTTGAAGGTTATTGCCTGTCACAAAGTTCTGCAGCAAAAGAAAAAAAGAAAATTGTGGAAAACGTTAACAATGTCCACAACAGCACTCCACAATGTTCGTTGTTGATATAGCTCTGAAAATGGATGGCCGGCACGCACATTACAGCCTTAGAGTAGGGCCAGTTGTTTGAGTGTGTGTGTGTGTGTGTCAATTGTCCATGTTTATTTTAAAGTGGAAAATATTGTTGTTGGTGGGGGGAAAATGCGTAAAAACTATGTGCGAACATGAAAAATATTGTAATGATAAATATTTAAGTGACCTATAAAACAGCAATACATTTTTTGGTAAATTCATAGAAAATAAAACATTTTTTTTAATTTTTGTAGAGAAGTCTAAATATAGGCGTGGATTTTTTTTAAAAATATTTTAAGGGTGGATTGGCTTTAACATGGCGAAGTCCAGGCTTATCTTGGTCCCCCTTTCATCTCAAATGTGGACACTGACCTCCCCGCGGTGTTACCTGGGGTAGCTATTTTCATCACCCGTTGAAATAGTGAGCTCATATGTGCCGCGAGTTCACCCATAGGAACTTTAAAAAATCGGTTGAGGGGTCGGGTTAGTTGCCCACACTCGGAAAACCCCTCCTACTATGAAAAAGCAAATAAAAAGAAAACCAAACCCCCTAATGTTGACGACCCCCGCAAACGTATAAAGGACCACAATCTGCGAATATGCACTTGGAATGTGAGCACCTTGTACAGAACAGGCGCAGTTCTCGCTTTGGCGGATGTACTCAAGAAGTATAAAGCCGATATTATTGCCTTACAGAAAATGCGATGGAAAGGGACAGGCGTAAGTAAATCAGACGATTATGTCCTGTATTATAGCTACCATGAAACGAGACATGAATTTGGCTGCGGATTTATGGTTGACAGATTCACTCCAGTAGATGAGCGAATTGCTATAATCCGCATTAAAGCGAAGTTCTTCTACATCAGTCTTATTTGCACCCATTCTCCGACCGAAGACAAAGATTAGCAGACCAAAGACATATTTTACGAGCGCCTAGAAACTGTCCTGGCCATGACATACAAATTCTGCTAGGAGATTTTAATGCAACAATCGGAAGGGAAAATATCTGTGGCCCACCGTCGGAAAATTCAGCCTTCACGAAGAAACATCCGACAACGGCATGAGGTTGATTGATTTCGCGGCAGCAAAAAACATGGCAGTTAGCAGCACCAGATTCAAACATCTCGATATACACAAGGCCACCTGGATTTCTCCTGATCAAGCAACGAGAAATCAAATTGATCATGTTGTGATAGACGAAAGGCATTCATCCAGTGTATTAGATTTTCGATCAATCCGAGGAGCGAATATCGATTCGGACCACTACCCTGTAGCAGCCAAGGTTCGTACTCGTCTTAATGTTGCAGCAAAGGGGCGATCTAATACAACACGGATACTCGACGTCGAAAAGCTGTAAACACAAAAGGTAGACGAGGCCAAATTCGCTCAACTTACTCACTTGCTTGACGAAAGCACTTCTTGTCCCGATAAAAGTATAGAAGCACAAACTGCAGCAAAAGCAACACTTGGGTACTAAAAACCACCATCAAGAAACCCATGGTACGATCGTAATGCTACGTAGAGTATGGGGCAACCCTGCAGACAGTAGCAACACGTAATGTGATGGAGAATTATCGGGAGAAAAGGAGAGAGGAGAAACGTGTTTGCAGAAAAAAGAAGAAAGAACAAGAAAAACGTGAGCGTAAGCAAATCGAGATGTACAGGAGTCAGAATGAAGTCCGGAAATTTTACCAAGGATTGCATGCCCAATAATTGGAACCTCAGCATCCTGGGTCCCGTGCACAAAAAAAGGAGACAAGACGATATGTGCGAACTAAAGAGGAATTAGTCTTCTTCCCATTGCTATCCAGTGTGTTGTGTGTACGATTGAAGCCTATGGTCAATGACATTATTGGACCATACAAATGCGGCCACAGACCTGGCAAATCCACCATTGACCTGATTTTCACTCTGCGCCAAATCCTGGAAAAGTCCCACGAAAAACACACCGTCTCACTTTACGAGACGGTGATACTACCCGTGCTGTTATATGGATCTGAAGCATGGGTACTTGTGCAAGCAGATCAGGTGTTTGAAAGAAAAATTATCCGAAAGATATACGGGCCGATCTGCGTCGAAGATGAATATCGGCGTCGAATGAACCACGAGCTTCACAATCTATACGCGAACATCGACATAGTCAGTCGTATTAAGCTGCAGCGACTACGGTGGCTAGGCCATGTTGTGCGAATGAATGAGAATGCCCCAGCTCAAAAGGCATATAAAAGCGAACCTACTGATGGTTCCCGTAGAAGGGGAAGGCCAGGAAATAGTTGGAAAGACTAAGTAGAAAACCACATCTTGGAACGTGGTCTTTCAAATTGGAGGAGGTGCAAACAAGACCAACGTGCTTGGAAATTTTTTTAAGTTTATGGAACAACCGTTCTGTAACAAACCAGCTACGTAAGAATGTAAGTAAATAAAGACGTGGATTTTTTTAAAATATTTTTAAGTCGAATGAACCACGAGCTCTATAATTTATACGCGGACATCGACATAGTCAGACGTATTGAGCTGCAGCGACAACGGAGGCTAGGCTATGGTGTGCGAATGAATGAGAATGCCCCAGCTGAAAAGGCATATAAAAGCGAGCCTACTGATGGTTCCCGTAGAAGGGGAAGGCCACGAATTAGATGGATAGACTAAGTGGAAAACAACATCTTGGAAAGTGGTCTTTTAAATTGGAGGAGATGCACACAAGATCGACGCGCTTGGAAATTTTTTTAAGCTTATGGAACAACCGTTCTGTAACAAGCCAGCTAAGTAAGAAAGTAAGTAAATTTAGGCCTGCATTTTTTTTAAATATTTTTAAGGGTCTAAATTTAGACCTGGATTTTTCACAAATATTTTTAAGCGTCCAACTATTTTTATAGCTCATAAAAATTATTTTAATTTCTGATTTTCGCTTCTGTATTTTTTAGATATGTATTTTGAAAATATTATTGAATATTTTCACTGAAATTTGATATCTATATTGAAATTAGTTAATAGTTATATCGTTTTACCATTTTTATTATAAAACCCTAACGTTAAAATAAATTATAGGTGGAAAATATCTGACCTCATTATTTACACTTGGTGTTAATCCTATTTAGCCGAGAACTAACATTAAATCTTTATTAACCCAGCAATTAGTGTGAATGTGTGTGTGTTTGTTTGTTTTCAAAACAAATTACAAGTTATCGAATGTTATGTTTGTTTAACATTCAAATGAGTATGTGTGGTTGTGTTGTTCCAAATTTCATGTAATTAACGCGGAATAGAATCTCATTAGTTACAACCTCCGCTTCATATCGGGGGGACATTTCATGTAAATGAGTTCAGCCGCAACAACTGTTCCACTTAAATATGAACAACAACAACAACGACACAATAAAACCTCAACAAATTTTGTAGCATGAATTCGAATTCATTTTCTCTACTTTCTCTCTTCGTCCTGCTTCCTGTTGCTGGTTATTAACTTTCAATACAGTCTGTATGGTATATGTGTCCCTGGCGTAATGCGACATACATAAATGATATTGGTAAAATAAGCCAGCAAAACAAATTATTATTTCAACGACACACACACACAGGTGTCCTTCATAGGCCGTGTATATTTTTAGCTATAATGTGAGGTATGTTCGTACGACGATTCCATGTTATCCTGTGGTTGTATTCCATTACAAAATCATTGTATAACAACAAATTGCTGTTGTTGTAATTCTAATTCGGAAGTTGGACAGGATTTGTGTGTGTGAATTGAATAACAACAGTAATGTCAGAGCGATAATTTGTAACCTCCCCCATTTTATCGGATGTAGTGGAATTCCGTTCATTATGTATTTACAATAATGGTTAACCAATAGCATGTTATCATTTCTGTATAGGGATATGCAGAATTTGTGGTTATTTTTAGTAACATTAAATTTTATATTTTTCAATAATCGAGGATTTTTTTTAAACAATTATTTAATGAATATCAGGGCACGGATTTGAAATTTGGCACTGCCGTGGAGTTTTCCTATAGACGTGATTTTGTATACACTACATAACTATGTTGTCAGGGTATTATAGCTTTGTGTAGCCTCAAGAGTTTGTAACGCCGCAAAATATTGGTCCTAGACCCACCTTTAAGTATACCGATAATCATATCTCGACTAGCCGAGTCGGTCTAGACATGTGTGTCCGTCCGTCCGTCTGTCCATTATAATTTGTAAACACGATAAAGGCCACGGTTTTGTACCAATCTTCACACAATTTTGCATGTAGAATGGGTTCTGCTCAATGAAGACCCCTATTGTTTTTTGGTAAAGATTTCATCCCCTAAATCTTGGACCAAAAAGTTTATTTTTGTCTGATTTTCTGATCGCTCTAGAGGCCACAATTATTGGCCCAACATCGTGAACTTTTACATGCAGAAGGGGATCGTGCCAAAGAACAAGCTGTGTTGAAAAAGATCGTTAATATTTAGTGGGTCAAATGGGCCCAGACTTTTGTGTGAAAAATTATAAAATTTTTATTATAGAGCGTATATATTTACCTCTGAAGGACATAGACCCAAGTAGTTGATAATATATCCAAGAGGAGTGGTTGACGTTTAAATTGATACCAATTCTATTGTCATATGTACTCGGATGTGGGAGTTACACTTAAATATGGATATGAGGATCCAGGTATGGTCAAAGACAAAGCCTATAATTTTCGATGATGATGAGATAATAATAATGGGATGAAGTGGACCGAAAACTTAATTTTTTGTGTGTTTCGAGTCGATCTATAGGCCACAAGAGAAAGCCGAACATCTCAACACAACCCACGGAGAAGGGAATATTACTGAATATTAGTAATATTTGTTGACCTCTAGAGGGTGCAAATATTG